>NW_024752137.1:450000-515000 GCF_018991925.1 Homarus americanus
AAACGCACACATTTTTACGTTCAGACTCCAATTGGATTTTCATTACGATTTTCTAAAGTTTTGTGGTGGGTTTTGTGTTGGTCTGTTGAGTGTTCTATTACAACCCCTTAGTGTGTAATAATTATTGCTGTGTGTGTGTGTGTGTGTGTGTGTTTTATGTATAAAGGAGAGTGAGTGTCCGCACCCACGCACGCCACCACCACAGCACATGTGTGTGTGTGTATGCACGTCCGAGTAGGTGTGGATGGACTCACACACACACACACACACACACACACACACACACACACACACACACACACACACACCCACTAACCCTCTGGTCATATGTCCTACAGAGGGAGGATGCTGCTGGGCTACAGTGACCTGGAGTTAGCCAATAAGGGAGGTTATGACCTTGTCCACTACGATGACCTCGCCTACGTCGCCTCCGCCCACCAGGAACGTGAGTACTGCTGTAGTTGTTTGTGTTCACCGTACCTGCTCCCCTAACGAGCTTCAGGTGACCTTTAATGACCCGGTGTAACATACAGTGACATAATCTGACCTCTAATCCCCCTGTATAAAGTTTTAAATGACCCTGTATGATGTATAGTGACCTGTGGTGACCCCGTGTGAACTTTTTCCGACAGTGCTGAAGACAGGGGCGTCAGGGATGATCGCCTACCGTCTACAAACTCGAGACGGGACCTGGCAGTGGCTACAGACCTCCTCCCGCCTCGTCTACAAAAACTCCAAGCCTGACTTTATCATCTGCACTCACCGACCGCTCATGTAGGTGTCTCCCCCCTCCCCCCCGCATCCCTACCTCCCTCTCCTCACCTCTCCACACCTCCCTCTCCTCACCTCTCCACACCTCCCTCCTCACCTCTCCCTACCTCCCTCTCCCTCCCTCTCCCTACCTCCCCTCTCCCTCACCTCTCCACACCTCCTCTCCTCACCTCTCCCCTACCTCCTCTCCTCACCTCTCCACCTCCCTCTCCTCACCTCTCCCTACCTCCCCTCCTCCTCTCCCCTACCTCCCCTCTCCCTCCTCTCCCTACCTCCCTCTCCTCACCCCTCTCCCCACCTCCCTCTCCTCCTCACCTCTCCCACACCTCCCTCTCCTCACCTCTCCCCTACCTCCCTCCTCACCTCTCCCCTACCTCCCCTCTCCTCCCCCTCTCCCCCCTCTCCTCACCTCTCCCACCTCCTCTCCTCACCCCTCTCCCTACCTCCCTCTCCTCTCCACCTCCCCTCTCTCCTCCTCTCCCTACCTCCCTCCTCCACCTCTCCACACCTCCCTCTCCCTCTCCTCTCCCTACCTCCCCTCCTCCTCTCCACACCTCCCTCTCTCACCTCTCCCCACCTCCCTCTCTCCACCTCTCCCACACCTCCCTCTCCTCACCTCTCCCCTACCTCCTCTCCTCACCTCTCCCTACCTCCCTCTCCCTCCTCTCCCCACCTCCCTCTCCTCCCTCTCCCCTACCTCTCTCCTCACCTCTCCCTACTCCCTCTCCCCTCTCCCACCTCCCTCTCTCCCACCTCTCCCCTACCTCCCTCTCCTCACCTCTCCCTCCCTCTACTCCCCTACCTCCTTATCTCTACCTCTATCTCGATCTTGCCTTTCCTGCCACCATCCTCCCACCACCATACCCCTACCATCGCTCTCCTCCTCCACCTTCCTCACCACCACACTACCTTTCCTCACCACCATACCCTCACCTTCCTCACCATCATACCCTCACTTACCTCAATACCATAACCCCACCTCCTCCTTCCCCCTCAACCTCCCCCTCAAACCCCTTCCCAACCCCCTCCACCTTCAAACCTCCCCACTCCCTCTCCAGTAGTCCAGGCTTCTCAATTAGTATCAAATTTTACCGTCAGTGGAGATGTGAGAGGCCAGCATAAGAACCTCACCTGAGACTTACGACAAAGATGGATTCTCAAAGGTTCATAAGAGAATTTTTTTTCCCTTAAGTAGAAATATGAGAAGGTTTGAAAACTGGTTCCCTTATGGGGTCATATTCTTAAAGGTACGTATCATAAGTTCCGCCTTAAGTGGAGGTGTTACAATAAAGGGACATTAACGATACAGAGGTGAGGAGGTATCGTAAGTGAGATATTATAGTGTAGATATTGTACTGAGATTCTATACCGTAATTACAATATATGGAATTGAGGTAGATAATGTTTACTCTAAGTTAGTCTGTGTTAGTAGTTAATTCTCTATTGTGTTTTAGTTTCACATCTTGACAGTGAAGTAAATATACAGGGTGTCTATAAATGATTACCCTGATTATAACACGAGAGTATACTGTTTTTAGGGTAATCATTTATGGACACCCTGTACAGGTATCTAGTTAAGGTATATTCTCGGTTATGATTTTTTTTTAGGTTATTTTTTTGTGCCTTAACAGATATAATAAGTTCATTGTTTGCATCAACACTTACGAGGAATATGAGTCAGGTGAACCTTTGTGAATCCAAAGCCGTGGTCTAGTGTTACCTTAACCTTTAAATTCCAAGGTGATGTAATTACCTTTCCACAAAACCTGCCATTGATGTAGCAGGTCTCTCTCTCTCTCTCTCCCTCTCGCCGGATAACTTCTACCTGAGTTACTGGTGTCATTATCATACCTCTACCACTCTGGGTATTGTTATTTCCTTTGACTTCACAATTACTAATAGTTTAATTATCATATCCTTGTACATCCTGCCGGTGTAGTTCTCGTACATCTACACTTACTTATGTTATACAAGGCTAATTATCATACTCCTGCTGCTACTCCTACCGGTACAAACTCTCACCATCCTCCTACCACATTCACGAGTGGTATAATTATCATACTTGTGTATCCTCCCCTCCTGGTGTAAGTTCCTGTACCTGTTATTGGTATAATTACAGCAAGACCTTAACACATCTGCTGCTTGTTATCGTTTCTTGGCGCCTCAGCTGGTGTGATTATCGCGCCTCAGCTGCAGTTCTGAGGATAAAAAGCTTCCTCAGTTTGTGGTTGTTGTGGTGGTCGCCTCTTATTGACGTAGTTATGGCAGCTATGTTACAGGATGTGGTAATCAGTGTCCGTCTATTTACTGACAGCTGCAAGAAGTCCAGTGAGTGACTTACCGCTGTGATTATACTCAGGGAGATATACTGTTTGTTAGTTGTTGAATTGTTTAATAATAATTAACGGTTTATTGAAAGAGCTTGGCAGCCAGAAGGCTGAAAATATACAGTTACATATTTGGGGAATGGGTTACGAATTACAAATAATATACAAGTAACATAAGTGACACAAATAAGACATATAATAACTAGATGGGGAAAAGCTCAAACTACAGTTCATTTCAACATAGTGACAGTGCAAGGAGTAGTGTTTACTGGGGTGTGTGTGTGTGTGTGTGTGTGTGTGTGTGTGTGTGTGTGTGTGTGTGTGTGTGTGTGTGTGTGTGTGTGTGTAATAATAATAATAATAATAATAATTTTGTTTGTGGAAGTGTGTGTGTGTTGAGCCCCTAACACTGTGTTCCATGACCCAAATTGACCCTTGTTATGTTTGTTCCAGGGAGGAGGAGGGCCGCGACCTACTGGGGAAGCGAACTATGGACTTCAAGGTGTCTTACCTGGATCCCGGACTCACCCAGTCCTACCTCTGTGACTCCGAGTTGCCGCAGCTTTACGCCTCCCGCATGAGCCGAAAGTACAAGACGCAGCTGCGGGACTTCCTCACCACGTGCCGCACCAAGAGAAGCTACACTAACCTCTCCGACACTGCCTACAACAACTACAATAACGTGTACGGTGCCTCCGCCTACGCTACCGACAACGGCCTCTACATGCAACAGAACCTGGGCAACCTTCAGTCTCTCTACCCCGCCAGTTACATCCCGGCTGACAACTTGTTTCACTACCGCCAGTTAGGCTCCTACTACCCAGACTACATGACGCACGGCTACGTTAGTAACGGATACGTCGACCCCGCACGTCCCTGCCTCGGCTACGACTCCACCGGACTTACGAAAACCGCAGCGGATCAGAAGCTCTACTGCACGACACAAATCGACGCGTCAAAGTACCAGTACAAGCCGGCGGACGCCTACTCGGCCGTGTACGGCACCAACACCGTGTTACCCGCTTTAGAACACAAGTACAGCGACCTGAGGACAGTAGATGTAAGGCGGGACGACCCCTCGGCCTTAGCGTCCCTAGGAGCTCTGGCGGCCACTCCAGGCATCGCCACCAGTGTGGCCGTGAGCTCCGCCGCCCCCACCGCCGCCTCCGCCACCCACAAGGAGGAGAGCAAAGAAACCAACGAGACTTACGCCAACAACACCCGCCAGACGGTGCTCATGTGGGGCTCCGCCTCCCACGAGTACGACCCCAACAAGAAGTACGTCGAGGTTCCCGTGTCGTCCGCCCCCACGCCGCTGGATCCCAGCCTGAGCGGCGTCGCCTGTAAGTGGGGTACCGCCACGCCGGCGTCGACGCCCGGTGCCCGTAGCAGCGCAGGAGGCTCCCCGCATGGTGGTGAGGGCACCTCGCCCCACGCAGTGGGACCTCCCACCGCCCACTCCGCAGCTGTTGCTGCCGCCGCCGCCTCCGCCGCCCATGTCGGCGCCGGAGCCGTGGCGCCAGCGGGTAAGGCTGCGTACGGCTACAGTGAGGGCGGCGAGGTATGGCACCACCAGTACTATCCTTACCACCCGTATCACACCCCGCAGTGAGTGACAGCTTTGTTTATTGTCTCTCTGGCCTGCACGGAGCATGACGAGCCCGCCGTAGGCACCGGCCACGCTCACAGCCCCCCTCCCTCCTCTTAATCTCTCCCCTGCGTGGCCTGCCCCTCCCGGAGACCCTCCGGCTGGGGGAGGACACGAGGCGGGTGTTCCCTCAGTACCCAGGTTGTACCCACCAGGGCTGTGAACTGGGCTTCGAGTAATATGGTATCAAGGCTTGGTGTGTGTAGATCAGAGGTGTTGCAGCCTGACTCCCGCCGGGAGGTCGACGGAGGCAATTCTCCCCTGTTGTCCTGTTGTTGCAGACTTTTTCTGGGCCTCAAGTAGACGGCGGGCTGTTGTGTTTACTAACCTGGAGCCACTGGATACCTGATACACCGCGCCTGACCACCAGTTATACAGTCAGCCATCTAATATTTAACATTCCCCGTTAGGGACAGTACAGATGCATCAACATAAAAAATAGAGATACATAGGCGAACTAACCACCTATTTTTTCCCTATCCTAAAACGTGCACCAACTTCGTAACATTTGCCGACGTCTTGATTCACTCAACATATTAAATAAAGAAGGTTCTGTGGTCCTGGCGCGGTGTCCCTGTTATCCAGCGGCTTCAACTGCATAACAAAAACCAGTTTGATTATCCGTGTCGTTGATCGCTTATGTGGTAAGTGTTTAGCAACAGTTTGTTCCTGATAACGACGTCGAGTCTTCCTCGTCCTGCATGAGCTCAGTGGCTAGCCAGTGAGCTGTGTGATCTTGCATGACCCTTAAACGTGGGCACTGGGGGTCGGTGGGAGGCTCAGGGTAGGTCACGTAGGGTCAAGATAGGTCAGTGACGGGTGAGGTAAACTTACTACTCTGGCACATATATAAAAGTATAATTTAGTATTTTGTTGTAGGTTTTAGGTTCTGTAAAAAAGAAATATCGATATTCACTTCAATTTTTATTGTTTTTATACAATATTTCACCAGAGATGAACCTCTTAGGCATGATGACTTAACCCAAAGTACGATGACTCAAACCCCTGAGTACGATGTTATCTTACACAAGGGTTAATGCCGTCGTACTGAAATGGTCAAGTTATCTTAACTAAAGGTCTAATTCTTCATACACCGACTTTTGCCAATGGTATTCATTACTTCATAAAATGTACATATCAAAAGTTTAGTTGAGAACAGAGAGAGTTATTCACTGGCACACCAGACCTAACCCGACCCTTTGGCATACTGCAGTGCCGCGGGGTGCCATTGACCCATCCACCCCCAGAAGGACCAAATATATCGCTGAAGGAGAGGCTGACGCAGGGTACTAACCAACTAACTGACGGTTCTGATCACTTCTGTTTTCTCTCTCCTTCAGGCGATTATGTAGAGAAAGTCTTATCAGAGGTTCAATGATGACACGATACTTGGAGGCCGTGAGTGTATAGGTTAAGACACTTATAGTACAAGTCCAAAAACTGAGTCTGTCTTTGTAAATGTTAAAGGTCAAACTAGTATCGTGTGACCCTTGAACCCCTAATGAGCCCTTAAAGGTATGTGTGAAGTAGCCACCTGTGTCTCCTTTAGCCGCAAACACATGTAAACAACTTAAGTGATTGGCTAATGACCCAATCACCAGTTTTAAAGGAGTTAAACTTACGTGTTGCCAGAATATATATCCACTTATACTTTACCATATTTTTGGGAGATAACCTTTAGAATATCTCACTTTTCTTAAGTTTGATATCTAATACTTCAATACCAGTGTCAAATACTAATTCAGTTGGAAGTGTAACTGTACTACCGTATATTTCAATGGACTTTAATACGTAATGTCAGGTGCAACAATACCTGGCAACATTTGTATCAGGCAACCCTTTAAAACTGTTAAGAGATCTCAAAAACTTCTCATTCAGTCAAATCCGGCAAAGATGAACACATGGTGACAGGTCTTTAATATCTTAAGCATGGCTGCCTGATGACTGCATGCCTCTTTCTCTGGTTATATATATATATACATATATATATATTTATATATATATATATATATATATATATATATATATATATATATATATATATATATATATATATATATATATACATATATATATATTTATATATACCATTTTTTAGCAACATCTCTTAAGTTTGTCCTAAGTTTCGTATTTTTTTCCTTGTTTTCTTATTTTGTCACTCATTTTTGCACCGTCACCATGACTTGCATGAATTTAATTATTAGGTGAAGGTTCAGACAAATTCATATGATTTATTTAACTGTGTTTGATTTCCTTTTTATATCATTAATTAGATCTCTTTTTTGTGGTTAATACTTCAGTCCCCTCCCTTCCCCTTCTCCCTGTTGACCCTTCCCTCCCTCCCACCCCAGCCTCACCCTTCTTAAAGCATGATCGTTCAGCCTTCAGTGCTCCTCTCTGAAGTGACTTGTCAACATGCTAGTGACTTATGGAAGATGACGCTAACAGTTGTGACTTTATGATATACGAGTGGCTTATATAGCTGACACTTCCCACACCTGTTGTTGTACACTAGACACTCAAATGTACCCCAGATGTAACCTTGTAATAGGCACTTAATGTAGTCTTGTACCTGACACTACTGTAATCCTGTACTAGGCACTAATATATCCCTATAATTGGCACTTGATGTAGCCTTATACCTAATACTAATGTAACCCTTCCCCGGTACTAGGTGCTTATCGTACCTCTGTTCCTGGCATTTAATGTACCACTGTACCTATCAATGTCCCCTTGTACTAGACTCTTGTATTTTACACATCAACAAATAAGGATAAAACGACAATAACACTAAATCAATTATCACATACAGATAAGAAAATAATTATGAAAACAACGAAAACCACAAAAACAACAAAAACAACGAAAACAACGAAAACCACAAAAACCACAAAAACAACAAAAACAACGAAAACAAAATAGACCACCTAATCTACAAAACAAATCACGAAAACAACCTATCATATATAATATAAAAACGACGAAAATCCTGAAAACAACATAAAATACCTCCCAAAACAACTTAAAGAACAATAAGTATAAGATAAATCACGAAAACAAAATCACGAAAGACGATAAAAACAACTTAACAACAAAACCAAACAAAGACAATACAATTAATAAAAAAAATAAGACAAAACCAAAACAGCAAAAACAACAGAAATAATAAAAACAAAGAAACAAAATACAATTACGAATTTAAAAATAAAATAAACAGGAAAAAAAAGATAAACACGGAAAATAAAACTACTTAAACACAGCCCCAGAAAACCCCATATGCAAAATTAAATTAACAAAAGACAAACAACAAAACAATAACAAAAAAACAATAAGATAATTCCTCTTATCATAAATTCAACAACTGTCTTAGCTGCCATTGGACCATCCCCTTACTTCACGTCTTAACTCTTGTGGTAGAAACATCATCTCGATATCAACGAAATAATGAACCATAAATATCATTATCTAGACTAGTAAATAAACGTTTATTGAACCTTAAATAAGATTAAGGATTATAAAGCAAAAAAATAATAATTTATGATAATAATTGTATGCTTTCTCTATATAAATTCTCTCTAAATTCATAATTAATTAAGAAATGTATGATAGATAGAGTATGATCGGGAGATAGAGCTAGTTCACACTGCTTGCTATACCCCACTACAACTTCTCTCTCTCTCTCTCTCTCTCGTTCTAGTTCTCCATTACTCCTCTTTCTTCTTCTAGCTATTTCTTTTATCCATTGGTCTCTTGTCTAAGACGTGGCCTTGTTCTTTGGTGGACCCCACAGTGCCATGGGGGAACCCAGCTATCCGCAGATCAGCAGGAACCCAATCCTTTGTTGTCCATCTCTGAGGTAACCAACACCCTTCTCAACCACCACGACTAGACCAGGTGGTCGACTACCCTCAGGTAAACACAATACTCCCTCTTTTTTGTGTGTGTGTTTTTTTTTTTTTGTAATCTCTTCGTCATATCTTTGGACGAGCTGTTGTTCTTGGTAAGGTGCTCTTTCTGTGTATATCTCTTTCTCTCTCTCTCTCTCTCTCTCTCTCTCTCTCTCTTTGTTCTCTCAAGACTTTCACAATAAGAGAGAGAAAGATTATTAAAGTAGAAGATTAACCAAATCTTAGACATTTCACAATATGTACTTTTAGCTGATATAGACAGCAATAAGTCTCCTGCACTCCGCCACTGTTAAAGCACCAACAATGCAATCATCCGGCTAGAGAGACAACGCACCCAAACATTTTCTTTCATAGTGTTGATATTTCAGTCAAATTTTAAATAGCTAAGCATCACCTTTCTCAGATTTGAAGATAAACTCAACTGCTTATAAAAATATATATTAGTTTTAAATTTTACTTGTCATCAGTACATAACAGCAGTAAATAGATAAACTTGCGGTGTAGTCAACTTGTGATACACTTAGCCTTATGATATAGTCTCTAGTGATGTCTTGATGTTTCTTCTTACTAAAGACATGATTTCAGGGGGAAAGAGGAGGGAGCTCTATGTGGGAGCCCAGAAGTGACCTCTGACCCGCCACTCCTTGCCCAATCCTGAGATCAGCTCATGACCCAAGGCCACCAGAGCCCGGCCTTGGGTTCACCCTTAACCTCCCATCTTCAAGGGTCACCCCAACCAGTGACTCAGTACCAGCAGAGTCCAGACGTAGGGTCACCACTTCCTGTACCCTCGCACCTCCAGGGGTCACCACAAACTGTGACTCAATATACTCAAACTCAGGTCACGGGGTCACCAATTCCAGTAACCCAATACCAGCAGATCCAAGTCATTGGGTCACCCCTACCTGTAACCCACTACCAGCAGAGTCCGGCCACAGAGTCACCCCTATCTGTGACCCACTACCAGCAGAGTCCGGCCACAGGGTCACCATTTTCTGTGACCCAGTACCAGCAGAGTCCAGCCATGGGTTCACCCCTACCTGTGACCCAGTACCAGCAGAGTCCAGCCACAGAGTCACCCGTACCTGTGACCCAGTACCAGCAGAGTCCAGCCACAGAGTCACCCCTATCTGTGACCCACTACCAGCAGAGTCCAGTCACAGAGTCACCCGTACCTGTGACCCAGTACCAGCAGTGTGTGACCCAGTACCAGCAGAGTCCAGCCACAGAGTCACCTGTACCTGTGACCCACCAGCAGAGTCCAGCCACGGAGTCACCCGTACCTGTGACCCACCACTACCAGCAGAGTCCAGCCACAGAGTCACCCGTACCTGTGACCCAGTACCAGCAGAGTCCAGCCATGGGTTCACCCCTACCTGTGACCCACTACCAGCAGAGTCCAGCCACAGAGTCACCAGTACCTGTGACCCACTACCAGCAGAGTCCAGCCACGGAGTCACCCGTACCTGTGACCCACTACCAGCGGAGTCCAGCCACAGAGTCACCTTTATCTGTGACCCACTACCAGCAGAGTCCAGCCACAGAGTCACCTTTATCTGTGACCCACTACCAGCAGAGTCCAGCCACAGAGTCACCAGTACCTGTGACCCACTACCAGCAGAGTCCAGCCACGGAGTCACCCGTACCTGTGACCCACTACCAGCGGAGTCCAGCCACAGAGTCACCTTTATCTGTGACCCAGTACCAGCAGAGTCCAGCCACAGAGTCACCAAAACCAGTGACGTCAAACCTCGAGAATCAGGTCACGGGGTCCCCACTTCCCGCAACTCAACAAAGCCCAGGGAGTGAAAATGTTACAACTTTGACCCCGAGCCAAACGAACCCAGCCTAATTACAATTCTTTTTCCACCGGAAGGATAATTTCGAATGACCTGGATACTACATGGTAATCCAGGAAACTGTAAGTTAACCCAAGGATACCAGAAGTTAATCCAGGGATACTGGATATGAGCAGCCACATTGTAGGTAAACTGTTAATCCAGATGTTAACTGGATTTAATAAGAACTAACTCGGGTTGTACGTAGGAAATCAATCGAGGGCTACTGGAATTTAAGTACGGCTGTCAAAAACCATCGGTAACACTGTTGGAAACTTGCTAGGTGTTAAGGTTTATCCCAAAGGTGATGGAACTTTACCAAAGGCTTTTGATAGTTGAAGAAAAGGTGTTGGGAAGTAAGAAAAGGCTCCTGGGAAAAAATCAAGGCATTTGGATATTATCTAAATATTGTTAAAGTTAAACAAAGGCTGCTGAGAACTGAACGATGCTACTGGAGGTCACCCGAGGGTGTTGGAGGATAACAGAGGTCAACAAGAAAGTGTTAATCCTCTTCTAACTACAGCTTATCGTGGAAGGTCACGAAGGCTCCACACTTCTACCAGGACATTGAAGGAGGTCCGGCGGGCGCCAGCCACAGCTTGAAGGGGGCCTTGAAGACTCTAGTCCAACCGCTCTTGTGCCACAGCAGGCGTCCTGTGTGCCGTAGGGATCTCCAGGATAAACACGAGCGTCAAGGGGGTCAAGCAATCTTCTGACACCTGACACTGTGTTTGGTGGGGACCCTGCTGACACCTGACAGTGTGATTAGTAGGGTCCCTTCTGACACCTGACACAGTAGGTTTGGTGAGGTCCCTTCTGATACCTGACACAGCGGTGTTTGGTGAGGTCCCTTCTGACACCTGACACAGTGTGATTGGCGGGGTCCCTTCTGACACCTGACACAGAGGTATTTGGTGAGGTCCCTTCTGACACCTGACACTGTGTTTGGTGGGGTCCCTTCTGACACCTGTCACAGTGTGTTTGATGGGGTCCCTTCTAACACCTGACACAGAGGTGTTTGGTGAGGTCCCTTCTGACACCTGACACAGTGTGTTTGTTGGGGTCCCTTCTAACACCTGACACAGTGTGTTTGTTGGGGTCCTTCTGACACCTGACACAGTGTGTTTGGTGGGGTCCCTTCTGACACCTGACACAGCGTGTTTGGTGGGGTCCCTTCTGACACCTGACACAGTGTGTTTGGTGGGGTCCTTCTGACACCTGACACAGTGTGTTTGTTTGGGTCCTTCTGACACCTGACACAGTGTGCTTGGTGGGGTCCCTTCTGACACAGCGTGTTTGGTGGGGTCCCTTCTGACACCTGACACAGTGTGTTTGGTGGTCCCTTCTGACACCTGACAGCGTGACACCTGACACAGTGTGTTTGATGAGGTCCTTCTGACACCTGACACTGTGTGTTTGGTGGGGTCCTTGACACCTGACACAGCGTGTTTGGTGGGGTCCTTCTGACACCTGATACAGCGTGTTTGGTGGGTCCCACACCTGTGTGTTTGGTGGGGTCCTTCTGACACCTGACACAGTGTGTTTGGTGGGGTCCTTCTGACACCTGATACAGCGTGTTTGGTGGGGTCCCTTCTGACACCTGACACTGACACAGCGTGTTTGGTGGGGTCCCTTCTGACACCTGACACAGTGTGTTTGGTGGGGCCCTTCTGACACCTGACATGGTGGTGGGGTCCCTTCTGACACCTGACACAGTGTGTTTGATGAGGTCCCTTCTGACACCTGACACTGTGTGTTTGGTGGGGTCTGACACCTGACACAGCGTGTTTGGTGGGGTCCCTTCTGACACCTGACACAGCGTGTTTGGTGGGGTTCCTTCTGACACCTGACACAGCGTGTTTGGTGGGGTCCCTTCTGACACCTGACACAGCGTGTTTGGTGGGGTCCCTTCTGACACCTGACACAGCGTGTTTGGTGGGGTCCCTTCTGACACCTGACACAGCGTGTTTGGTGTGGTCCCTTCTGACACAAAGAGACTCTCATACATGGGTCGTGTGCTGAGTGGTAATAAAGCAACAATGTGGATTTGTATATGAAGATTTGGGAAACAATTTACGACATGCAAATCTATATATACATATAAGAAAGTAATTCTCCTTCACAAAAACAAGCAAACAAACACACAGAAAAAAACTCTACTAGCTTGACCTATTTTACAAGCTAGTAATAAAACTTAGGAGTGAACTAAAAAAATATATTAAGATTTTATACATTACTTAACAGGGTCATAAAAACACATCGAATATTGATGACGATGAGACAAAAAACTTACAAAAAATTAACAAATACAAAATTCTTACTTTAAGAAAATAAAATCAAGATGACTTTAATAATATTGTAATAAGGGATAAGTCGGTGAAGTGAAACGAGAACTCTGAGTTTCGTTTCAGTGAAGTGTTTCAATGACAAGTGTGGCCACGAAGCTGTCTGAAACTTGAACTGGTTGGTTCGGAATGGTGCGCCCTTGGATTGGAAGATTGTCCCATGCATTGGAAGGGTGCCCCGTGGATTAGGATTGGAATGATACTCCATGGATTGGATTGGTGCTTCTTTTGGATTGGATTAGTGGTCCTTGGATTGAAATTGTGTCCCAAGAACTGGATTGGTGACCCCCTTGAAGTAAAATGGTGCTGCTCCTCTCACTGGATTTGGACATTTAAAGAAAATGAGGCTGTGAATATGGTCATTTGGGTGAGGTAACAACCAAAGAAAAGAAACCGTTTCGTTGATAAATAGTGAAGAAAAAAAATCAGAAAGAATTGAACCATAAAAAAAATTTTGATTCACAATGAAGAAAAATGTGTTTCGGGTATGAAAGAAAATGATTAGTGAAAAATTAGACAGAAAACGACCATCCACACAGAAAACGGGAGATGGACAAAGAAAACGGCGATTGATAAGTAAGAGAAAACGACATTTAGTTTGACTCTGTGATGCACGACACAAATTTAGGCCCGATTTTGTTTTGGTGTAATTTGAATCCAATTTAAATTTTCACCAAAACAAAATGATATTAATTGAAGACTTTCCTCTCTTATACGGTCAAGAGTCATTACTTACTAAGGAGTTAGATAAGGAGGAATAATGGAAAAATAATGAATAAATATAAATATAATTGAGAAAGAGAAAACAAAAGATATAATCAAAAGAAACAAATGAGGTCAGGAGCTTTAAGTGTCTTTGTAATGAAAGGGAAATGGGGGAGAGAAGGAGATAATGGAAGAGAGAAATTTAGAGACACAAAATAAACAAGAAACGATGGAAAGTAGTGTAGTTAGGGTTAAGTACCGGGTGTAATGATGTGTCCTGAGGGGGTGTAGAGGTGTAACAGAGACAAGAGTATACAAAGTGTACAGAGAGAGAAAGAAAGGTTTATGAGTTGTGTATTACAAGAAAAAAAAAGTGTATTGGAACTGTGTAGCGATGGCAAAAATGTATACTAGAGAGAGGAGGGTGTAGGGGCTGTGTACAATGAAAAAAACAAAACAAGTCCCCTGGAGCTGTGTAGTGTTAATGAGTATACTAAGTGTACTGATAGAGAAAGAGATAGAGACAGGGGTGTAGGGTCTGTGTACCAAGAGAATGTTGTATCCAAGAGGGTCACACCGCACAGCAGCAGCGTTCGTGCCCACACCAAGCCACACACTACGTATTGATCTAGTCATGAATTAAGTTTATATTAGGATGTGACTGAGGTTCAGTACGACCTGGGTGAAGAAAGTGAGAGAGAGAGAAAGAATGGAGAGAGAAAACACGCAAAATAGAAGAAAATATAAATTTGTTAAAAGCTTATAAAGGAGGAAGGGGTGATAGCGAAATTTAAAATGAAAATTTTAAGAAAAAAAATGTGACGAGAAAATTTGAAAAAAAATAAAAAAAAATCTGATCACCACATCCCAAAGAGTGACATATAAAAATCAGCCTCTGTGTGTACTGTATGTAATAAGAGTCCAATTATTTCTTGTGTCTGTGTAAACAAAGTCTTCAAATTTCAATACAAGGATAGTGAGGGTTTGTGAGATGATGCTAGAAGGATAATATATGTACATGTGACATATATATATATATATATATATATATATATATATATATATATATATATATATATATATATATATATATATATATATATATATATATATATATATATACAAAAAAACTATTCTTGCCGAGGCTTGAGGAGCGTCTCGGGTATTCATAAATGCCTTGGAGCTCGAATATTGGCTCATGACTGTACTTCCTGCTGTGTTGTCCACCTAATTTACATATTTTGATGAACATTTTAAATTCTGATGTCTTGTGTATGAATTATTTTTTGTTTGTTTTTTTTTTGTATTTTTTATGGTACTTAAAAAGATTTTTTGGGTTGCTATAGAATGTAATTATTGTAGTTGATAACCACAACACAGTACTGTAACACACACAATTAATTAGGTTTTGCCCACCTTGGCATCTACCTGCTGACCTGTGTGGCATTTTAAAACAAGTTTACTGTAGTATGTAAAGAAACAATACGAATTATTAGTCTTACAGGCAAGGGAGCTCTTGGGGTTCCATATAAGGTAAACCCACACTATCTGTTGTCCAATAGCAGTGTGGTATTGGGGCTAGTGGGCGGAGCTTGTGACGTCAAACAGGTGACGTCACTAACTATGACATTACAGTTCCCTGTCTCTGTGAGGCATTATTGCTGATTGGTTGAACTTGTGATGTCATCCACATGATGCCACAGCTTCCAGTCTCTGTGCGGCAGAGATGCTCATTGGTGAGTGGCAGTGGACTGTGAGTTGTATATGTAATGTCACCAGCAATGACGTCAGAGTTTCTTTGCCCCTTACAAGCACTAACACTGATAAGGGGCGGAGCTTGTGACGCTATACATGTGACGTCACCTCTATGATATCACAGCCGTGTCCTCCAGTGGGACAGAACTTTACCCCCGTTCTTCTATTAGTGCCCACCTCTACTTTTAACACCGTAGTGAGTTATAAGATACTAACCTCTATGAGATATCCAAGGCATTAACTCATAATCAAAACTTTTTAGGATTCCCCCCTTGAGGTGCTGCGTGAGGCAGTTGGTGTACATAGTGGTCTATAAGTTGTAATCTTTCCTAACGATAATCTAGAGTGTTTGGCTATTTTTTGAATAGCGGATCGCTGGTGTGAGCGTCTCTATATTTTCTCAGACCAACTGAATTCAAACTTTCTGTACATTTTTTATTTAACGCACATTTCATAGAGATGAGATACAAATTAGTTGACAGTTCAACTCCAGTACTAATAATATTTAAACTAATTTTACTACTTAACGTGTATTTACAGATCAGGTATTAAAAATGATGTAGTATACCATTTTGTATCCTAAATACGTACAAAAAATTAACTCCCATTAAACAAGGTATCTTTATCATTGTAAATATTGATAAAAAGGTTGATATTGTGTCGGGGTAATTATCTTACCTCGCCACCACCACCGTGTTGAAAGTGATTATCATACCTCTGCCACCATGGTGTAGGGGGTCATTATTATACCCCGACACCACCAGAGTGTTGGGGTAATTATCGTACCTCTTTTCCACCGCCATAGTGCTGGGGTAACTACCATACGTCGCCACCACAGTAGTGTTTAGGGGTAAATATTGTACCTCATCACCACCACCACAATGTTGGTATAATTATTATACCTCTTCACTATACTAGTCTGACCAATCAGGATTCGTGAACCGCCTCTTAGGTTGCCAAGAGCCATTAACGAGTTATACTAAGGACCAATTAGCTTCGTAAACGATATCATATAAAATTTCGTAAGATCCAACCTTAATAATCATATCGATAAACAAGATACATATGTTTTAATTATCTTAGTCAGCGAAATTACGCAACTTGAAAATCTTGCTAATTACTGACGGCAGGTGATATACGCTGCCCTCCCCATTAATAATGATAGTAATAATTTTCACTGTTCTAAGCTATTTCCTCTTTTCATTTGTATATTCTGACTGCCTTAACAATGTCTTCTGGTGATAATAACACTAATATGAACAATAATAACTCTCCAAGAGTCTCATTAGCAAGAGTAAAGTGACACTAACATGACAGGTGAGAGCCAGGTGACCTCTTAAACCTTGACATTTTAAAAAGCTCTTAAAAGATTTTCAAATGTGAATATTCCAAGACATTTCGTTCACTCTGTCAAATATTCTGCTGAATGACGGAAAGTGAATTATTTCCAAATATTTATAATGAAAACACCGATGGAATATTTTATCTGATATAAAGTAAGTTAATGATTGAAAGATGAATAATTAATAAACAGAACAGGTGTTTCGTAATTAGTTGTCGAGTAGTGTATGAGGTAACTGAAGTAGAGGTGTATAATGACATCAGGTGTTGAAGGCTCAGGTGTTGAAGGCCAGACTTACATTATTACAACAATTCCGTCACCAAGATCTTCTCAGAGTTGCAAATAATGACTCCGGTGCTGACTAATTGGCTGTTTCTTCCCCCCCTAACCCTTATCATCTTAATGACCCTATTAGCAACGGACATAGTAGTTTGTGTCACCAAGTTTCCGGTCCTGAATAATAATAAGTCTTTGTCCTCTGAGTTTCTTGTAAGTGTCAACAATGTTTGGGCTTCAAAAGGTGACAACACTAAATAATAAAACAGCTGTTAACTTCCTCAACATTATAAGACCAGAATCATTATTGTTTACTGTCGAATCAAACAAATTTATTTTAACCCACCAAGGAGTTTATTTACCACACATCCCCTTTATTGATCCAACTGAGAACTGAATATTAATTTTTTAACGAGTCCTTTATTCGAACTCTACTTCATAACAAAGTAGAAAAAATCAATCTTATAGTTGATGGTTTAGGCAGAACCCAAGAGGCGATGGTGAATCCGGATTGGTATAAGAATTCTCTGGTCTGTGTGGATAATGCCTCGACCTTTGACCTTGGTAGAGTGGGTAGTTGAGAGGGGTATTGATCCGAGGGTCGAGACGAGGTGAGAGGTGCTTGACCCTCCTGCCTCTGTGACATAAGGCAGAATACTGCGTCACACAGGTAATTTACACCTGCAAGCAGAACCATTGTGTTTGTAAGTCGTCTGTGGTGGATTTCAAGAATTGCAAGTCAACCTTAAAATTGGTGAGGTCAATACGGGGCAACAAAACTGCCTTAATAGTAATGACATTCCATTTGGGGCAAGATAAGGACATGCCAATTGAAAAAAAAATAGTGTTTGGAAAATTCACATTCCACTTTAACAATAATCTTTTAAACTCTTAACACAATGACAGTTTTGAGTAAAAGGTTCTCAGCCTTCGAACAAAAACTTAAAAAGCAAAAACAAAAAAAATAAATACACCACGTCGTCGAAAAGTAAGAATTGTTTTGTTTCTCCGGTACGTCAGTCTAGTTCCTACAATGGTGAGAAAAGTCTTTTTTAGGCCTAGCAACCCAACCTGTTTGTCGACAACAACCTATTTTTTGATACCAAGGTTATACAGTACTAGACTGGTGGCTGCCCCCCCCCCCTTCTCAGCGTTCCTGGAGGCGGAGAAGAGAGAGAGAGAGAGATAGTTGGTCATGAGTGTAAACAAGTCTGAAATTGTTCCATGTGCTTATCTTAGAGTTTAGACGGTCACGCATATTCAGCTGACATTGGCGAAGTGATTCCTGAGTTCTGCGGTTTTTCTTCGCTAGGCAGTTGAGACAAGAAGTGGCCCAGAGTTCTTTGGTTCTTCACGTCTTCTGACGGAGATATGAAAGAGCTCTAGGAGTTATCTGGGTCACACAGCCGTAGTGAACAATGACATTTACAGAGACGCAACTGAACTCTGTGATGAGTCTTGGAAGAACAGCTTAGCAAGTACTGAAGGAGATGTACCTGAAGTTTGAGGCTTTCTTCTGGTCATGCAGGTGTAAAGAGGCATTGCTAGGAGACGTGCAGGTGTAAGAGGCATTGTTAGGAGACGTGCAGGTGTAAGAGGCACTGAGGGGGACGTGCAGGTGTACACATCTTTAGTGATCATACAACTGATTGCTCTCAGGGGTGCTGGCGACGCTCCATGACAACTAATGACCAAGTTATATAAAAAATCTCAATCGTACCATGAAAGAGCGTTGCTAAAGGCACGGGGGCAGGCAGACGTTCTCCTGGCGTTAACTACCTCAGACGTACCAAAGTGCAAGGGGACGTGGATGCCAGGAGGTGCTTGCTGCTCTTGCTGGCGATACTCTTTTGTTACGATCTCCGTGCCAGAGAGGGAAGAGGAGCAGCGTGGTGGGGCCGTCGCTCAGTAAGACAAACCGATTGGTACCGTCCTTAGGCCAGTGGTAGTAGTAGGAGAATGCACAAATCGCTTCTTCTCTGCGTCTTTTCATGACCTGTTGTACTAGCAGGACCCTGTTTATATATATACCAGTATATATAAATATATTTGACCTTTTTAGCAGTGATAAGCTCAGAAATATTACCTCATTCCATTCGTATACGGTGTGTTGGCCGGAGAGTCGAGAGTCGAGTGAAGCTTCGAATCACTCGCGACGCGGCGTTCGGACCTCCCCCGGATTCGGTTATATTTTATCCCAATTTTGACGGTTCCTGTACATATTGATAATTAAACTGTGATTCTGACTACCTGTTCTCTTATTTACCAACCATCCTCCTTGTGTTCTTCTGAACATGGAAATTCCAACTTATTTTTCAGCTCTTCAGATAAGAGAGAGTTGATGTTATGGGCCAGAATTATCAGAGGTACACAGTACAGTCAGAAGTTCTTGTGAAGCAGTATTGGCCCCAGACGAGATGACACAGCACTCCCGCACCAGACGGCAGTTTGGGTATGTGTGTTCGGAGACTCATTCCCGTGACACAGTTTCACTGCTTCATACGAATTATTGACTCTGTCTGTAAGTACAGTCAGCAAAATAATATTCTGCACCTTTACAGGTTCCTACAGTATGACACACCGGACCAAGAATTCTGAAAACAGTCATGAGTCAAAGCGGATGTTGGTAGCCCTGGCTTCCTGAGTTGCCAGTTACTCTGTAGATAGTATTTACCATAAGGTGTTTCAGTATGCACAATGTGTTACAAGATGCGAATAGAGCAGTTAACATCATATAACTATATTTATAAAATAATCGAATTAATATCAAAAGCAATTGCCATTACAACTCTTCCTGTTTGCTCTGGTCTGCCCTTAGCATATCGAAACGGCTTCATTTCTAACATTCATTATTCTCTTAAACGATCACATTTCCTCTGGCGAAATTCTTTGCTACACTGTTAAATAACACTGACAATGTTTTTGCTTTGTGAATTTCACAACCAGTTAGCCCCGGTCAACCCCCTATTCTTATCATATATTGTGACGTATTAAAGAGATATATATAGTTCGTTTCTCAACTCATCTTTCCGGTAGCTCAATTACCTATGCGTAATATTGTATAACTTTCTTACGTTACAAATGTTTCGTTGTTTTCTTCTGGTTGAGGTCTTGTATTACACCACTTCTCATCACTTCCTCAGATAGTGGTTGTAATCAAAAGTATTTACAATTTCGTTGTATCTTATAGTATGCGAAATTCCTATACAGCACCTCAGTTTCTAGAGTGCCTGCCATTCCTACCGTATGTGGGTGACATAACATCGTCCTACGGTATAGTATATAGTACTATGACATTATCTGGTTTAAGTACTATGGGTTTTATATGTGTTCCTGATAATTTCTCTGTGGTCACTACACATGATATAAGGAATAACAGCACATTAGTTTTACAATGAATCACACAATCAGACACCAACCTTACCAATACCTGGCGTCAGTCTCGCAGTGTTCGTTGCGAGAGCCATCGCATCCAGGGGTGCAGAATAATTTTTTGCTGACTGCACGTTCAAAGAAAAAGTCATGCTACACTTACCACGTCTTATGTTTTGAAACCCATGACGAAGAAGTTGGGTAAAGTTCCCCGTTCAGACTAGAAACACCGAAGTCTCGTTGTTGCTTTATCCAAATTCTTCGCCCACTGGGTGTACGGGTGCGGCCACACGAACATACATTTTGTCGCCAACATGTGATCAACAAGAACAAACGCCGGTCAAGTGTATGCGGCCGCACCCTACCAAGGTCGGTACTCTGTGTCTCATTTCGTCTTGTCGATCACATATCAGCGACAAAACGTACAGTACACTCATGTGGACGGCTGGACGCACCCTTCGACACGTCAGTAGTGTCTAACAAGATAATTGGACGTCATGTCAAGGGTGTGTGTGTGTGTGTGTATTTGCGATTATATTGTGTGTATGGACTTGAAGTCAGTGGCCAATTTAAATATGTAGAAAATTTTAGTGGTTCAAGAATGTTATAATAATGTTTTTTAGGCCTTAGACACACTGTAAACGTTCCTTTCACAAACACACACGAATTCCAAAACAGTATAACACCAACACTGAATCCTAATATGACTGTTTAAATTATATATGAATGTTTAGTTTTGAAGGTTACACTGAGATCATATTAAGAAAACTGACGGAAATAACGTAAGAAACACCTATGAAGTTTGGATAATAATAATAAAGGAACAATGAACTGCAACATTCTTCTTCCTCCTCTTCACTTTTTTTTATTAAGTGAGAAATGTTCACCTGACACTCGTTAGCCTCCCAAAGACTCACGATAACAAGTACTGGAACACAAACATCATCTCAACAACACGATTTACCACAAAAATGAATATCACTTAATAAAAAAAATCCTAAAATCACTCACACTTTTCAATCGATTCAATAATTTTCTCTCAAATACGAAAGTAAATAAACTAAATGTGTTAAAATCTTTGAACTATCATCCAACACTGATTCTTACTTTTACCATACTTCTGAACGATTATTTCTATCCCTCGTATTATCTATCCCAATACCAGGACTTACCAGACGACTGAACTTCTCCTATCCTTGCCGAAAAAAATACATTACAAGGATGATAATACACATTAACTAGCCTCTTGCTATTCCATTACTATCCTACCCCAAGATAATGGACGTTGCCTAGCCTCTCTAGTCAGTTCCTCTTCAGTGCCATCCTCGTCTACTCTCTCACTATCTGTACCAGTTCATCCCTATTGGCTAGACAGTCTCTCCTCTATCTACGTCTTCTCCCCACCCCCCCTCTTCTTCTCCTCCTCCTCCATTGCCTGATTCTTTCCTCTTACCTTAATCCCACGCTCTCCCCCTCTCTCTTCCGTCTCCTCTATTCATAATCCAAACTATCATCTTGCCTTCCCCCTATCCTCCCCATCCACTCTCTCAATCACTCTCTCCAAACTCCCCCTTACACCCCCCACATCACCCCCTTGCCTCTCCCTTCACCATTCACCCATGTCCATTTGCCTCCTTTCTTCCCATACCATCCATTACCCCATCACCCCATCCCCCAAAACCTCTTCTCTCCCACTTTCTCCCTCAAATTAAACTCCCCAACCCCCCAACCCCCATAACTCCATCTCACCTCCCTTACTCTCTCCTCTTCTTCGCCCCGTCCTCCTTCTACGCCCCTCCTCCGTACACTGCGTGAGACTTGCTGGGTGATCAGCTACATGCAGCACTTGATTATAACTCCATCCATCTTCAGCAAATGGCGGGTTGACTGTGGCAACCTTCAGGTGAACCAGTACCGTCTCTCTCCTCTCTCTCTCTCTCTCTCTCTCTCTCTCTCTCTCTCTCTCTCTCGGTCTTCTCTTTCTCTGTTTACACGTTTCTCGCTATTTTCTGTCTGGTGAACGAAACAAGAACATAATAAACAATGACAGCAGGAGATAAAGAAACAAGAACAACGGCAATAAAACCCAAGATAAACCCCCAACGGCTGCTGGGGCAAGACAACAAAAACAATAATACCTAAAACAAGTGGAAAAACCAAGAATAACAACTACACTAGCTACTACAAACAACAACAAAGTGGTATGATGGGGAAAATATATAAAACAAATATAAGAAAAATTTGAAACAAATAGGGATGATAATGTTGTTGTTGTTGTTGCAATGATCACAATAAGGATATATTAACGTTGCTGCAATACTCATCCTGCAACAAAATAATTTGTCAGAACTGGTAATACGATTTCTGTTGTAATAATAGAACAACAGGTCTGAGTTGTTGTCAAATGAACAGGTAAATGACTTCTGTATATATATATATATATATATATATATATATATATATATATATATATATATATATATATATATATATATATAGTGAAAAAGACAATATAATGCCATGAAACATTATTCCTGAGGTAAGACTTGAGTAAGTATTAAGATCCTACACCTTGTGACACTTGCCAGATGCTTCTGGTGTTATTGTACAGGGGTGTAAGGGCGGAAACGATCCTCCGGCTGGTTACCGCTGCTAACTCGCTTGTTTGCTGGTGCAGACGACACTTGGGCGGTTGGACAGAGGTGAGAACAGCAGAGACTAACTGGTTCACGGGCAGATTCAACCCAGCCGCCATACAGTCAGTATCTAGCTACCCTGCTGTCCGTCAAATTCTGGCTGTGATCTCATCATAGGTCCTGGACTCGTGGGCTGTGTTCCCAGACCTTCACCTATCAACTGCCAACTCTCTGGTCATCTACCACTACCGCATACCACGACCATCAGTTCATCACATTCCGTCGGTGCCCCGGTGTTCTCCTGCCTTTTCAAGACGTCGCTGAGTGTGGAGTCGAAGTGGACGTTTCGTTACCCTGAGTGTGCATCACCGTGTTCCAGAACCTTCCCCCAGGGCCACTGCCGTAGGAAATATCTGTTCATGGTTTGATTCTATTAATTGCTGACTCCCCTGTATTGTTCGATTCTATCAATTGTTGACTCCATTTAATTGTTTGAATCCATTAATTGCTGACTCCCATTATTTGTTTGATTCCTTTAAGTGTTTGCTTCCTTTAATTGTTTGACTCCCGTAATTATTTGATGTTTGTTGAGTGGTGTCAGAGTTTTGTGTTATATTTTTATAGTAAAGAGATGCCAATCTCTAACTGTTGTTTGTTATTCCTCGGAAAACCATGGTCCTTGACTTTCCTTTATTAAGATCCTGATTAGCCTGGTAAGGGATTTCTATCCCTAAGTCCCAGGCCTTTACAAGGGGTACTTAGTGACGGCACTAGGATCCCGCTTCCTCTATCAAGGAATAAACTATTGAAATTGAATTAAGATCCATAAATTTCAACAACTCCAATTTAGTAGACTGGTAGTTTGTGGAGGTCATTGTTCGCCCAACTCTCTTCCGGTCAGGTATTAGGGTTGTGTCCTAGTGGTGCCAGAGTGTATGGCGATGGTAAATAAGATCATAGTGGATGTCTTTTATTGCTGCAAGATTTGAGTGAGTGACTGGCGAGTGTGGCCAAGGATCCTGCATTGTTTATTGGTTTTACTGTGAATGATTTAATGTGGTTGTTGGTGGTCATTAACAACCACCACCAGGAATTAAGTACCCTGTTAACTCTTGAGGACTGTGCCACAAGGGTCCAGATCTGAGGGTAAGTTTTTTCTTCTGTGAAATATTGTGAGGTGAGGTCTTACAAGGTTGAGGGTCAGTTTATTATATTTTATCCAGTTGCTCACTTTAGTCAATTCGCGAGTCATGGTACTTATCAAGGAATGTGGGTTTGTGTGACTGACATGCAGATTACTATCATCTGTTAATAAATTGTACTTTACGAGTGTGCTGGAGTGGACTGTATTATTTATATACAGTCACATTCACTCGTGCATTTATAGGGGGTCATCAGGTTTTGTGTAAAGTGGCAGCCTGTGTTTGTTTAAATTCTCAATGAAATTATTGGGGGAAAGTTTATATGTTTAAAAATAAATGCACTGTGGGAAATTTCCCATCATTTTACGTACCCCGGTACCCCTGAGGTAGAGTCTGAGGGGATCATATTAGTTTTGTCACGGCCACTACCGAATAATCCTCCCCTTTCAGCAGTGCTACAACTCATCGGCCCATTAATTACCCACGTTCTGAAATAACGGCTTTGGTTAACAGACCAGGATATGTAGACAATCCTTTGCTACCTCTGGCTGACACTTGTAGATATTTAATATAATTGCATTGTGAGAATACATCCAAAGAAACTATTGTTATGGGACACACTTGTCTGGGAGTTATTATAATGTTCCACAACATGAAAACACAAGGGAAGATAAACGGGGAACGGGAATATTCATAATACTATAAACTGCTATGATATATTAAATATTATAACATATTTACATTTCATACACAGAAAGGTGAAAATGAAAGTACATCAACTATAAGTGAGAACTAACACATGGAATAAGTGTTACGTATCACAATACACACTATAAATATATTCCTAATTCATATGAACAAAGTAAACTTAGCTGTGAGGTGACCACTCAGTAGCACAAGCACAAAACGCTCAGACACCGGATACTGGCAGGGCCGGTCAGTACGTCACAGGGGAATGAGTCAGTGACAGTCACTGGTAGACCTACCATCTAACCTCACAGTGTTGCCAGGTTGTTATTACTCACTGCAATAATGTAAATATTGACACAAATAATACATAATTTACAATACGCGTACAACAATATACTATATAACCTACAACAATACACATCACAACAGCATATACTACAACCTAACATAACACTTGTAAGATGAGAAAGAATAAACATAATGAATAACTCGTTCTTGAACAAACTGACTACTGTACCTAGTTTCCATCACACTATTCATTATGCTGTGCTAATTGAGTCAGGACTGAGAAATACGACTTTTTAAAGGGCAACAACTATTATATTTACAGTAAAACAAGAGTACAGACATTGACACTGCATGGCCTTGTGGCCCAACTGATTTGGTAATTTATCTATCTTAATTCCATAATATGGCTCTTCATCCACTCACAAAAGTATCACTTAGTATTCACCCCAAATGCTGAAGAGTAAATTAGCACCAAAATGTAGGATATATAATGGATGAAACGAGATTACAATCACTTTCCTGGTCTCACATCCACACCCTATATTTACCCCTGGAGGAAGAGAACTTTGAAAACGTAAGCAAACAAAACATCTATTAGAATATTAGCTAAAATACTTTTGTATAATTGCATATTATAAGACTACAATATTAGAAATTACACTGAACCAATATAATTCAGATTAAATACAAAAACTAAACTAATTTCAATGGACATCTTTTTATATCTCCTGTCCTTTCATAGAAAACCCAAACCGCTCTTGCAACGGTGACTGGTATAAAAGGAACATAAGCACACATCTAAATATATTAATGGCTTGTAAATACTTAACCATATATAACAGTTTGAATGTTTCATGTAAATACATATCATTTACTATTTAATTACTAATAAACTTCATTATATTCACTTACATGAATTAGTTTTTATGAAGATCTGAGAAATTGACAGCAGACAATTGACTCGGTAAAGAAGACCACTGTTCTCGTTCTCAGTTGGGTCAGTACAGCCCCAAGTTTGGATCTGTAAACATCATAATCAATGCAATACGCTGTACAAGTTTCGATTGTCAAGCTTTTCAGTAAGAACATAAGAACATAAGAATGGAGGAAACTGCAGCGGGCCTATTGGCCCATACTGGGCAGTCCCGTTTACACCCAACCCTTATTGCTCATATGAGCATCCAACCTATGTTTGAAGCAATTCAGCGTATTCGAGTTAATGATGATATTTGGTAACTTGTTCCATTCATCCACAACTCTGTTTCCAAACCAGTGTTTACCTATTTCACGCCTAAATCTAAATTTGTCCAATTTAAAACCATTGTTACGAGTTCGCTCCTGGTTGGATAATTTGAGTACCTTTGTAATGTCCCCTTTGTTTAGCCCTGCCTTCCACTTATACACCTCTATCAGGTCGCCCCTCGCTCTACGTCTCTCAAGGGAGTGCAGATTAAGATGCTTTAACCTGTCTCTATACTCAAGGTTCCTAATGCCCGGGATTAGTCTTGTCATTCTCCTCTGAATTCTTTCCAAGGATTCTATATCCATTCTGTAATACGGTGACCAGAACTGAACTGCATAATCCAGGTGTGGTCTCACAAGAGCAAGATACAGTTTTAGGATGACCTCGCTAGTCTTGTAACTAACACTCCTTTGTATGAACCCAAGTACTTTATTAGCCTTGTTACGAGCAAAAACACATTGTTTACTTGGCTTAAGGTTCCTACTTATCATTACTCCTAAATCTCTCTCGCAGTCGGATTTCTCTATGGCATCGTTGTTCATCTGGTATCTGGTTTCCCTGTTTACATTTCCTATACTGAGTACTTTACATTTGTCGATGTTGAATGTCATCTGCCATTTTTCAGACCATTCGAAAAATTTGTTTAGATCCTCCTGTAGTTTTGCCGAGTCCTCGTCAGATTTGATAACACGTCCTATTTTAGTATCATCAGCAAATTTACTTATGTTGCTGTCTATGCCGATATCTATGTCGTTTATGTATATAATAAACAATAATGGTCCAAGTACTGAGCCTTGGGGAACTCCACTTGTGACGTTGCTCCAATGGGACTTAGTGCCGTTAATGCTCACTCGCTGTTTTCTGTCCTGTAACCACGCCCTAATCCATTTAAGGATGCCACCTTTGATGCCATGAGCTTCTACCTTTCTAATTAGTCTTTCGTGGGGGACTCTGTCGAAGGCTTTGCTAAAGTCGAGATATACCACATCATAATTGTGCCCCTCGTCCACTGATTCAAAAACTGATGAAAAGAATGTTAATAGATTAGTTAGGCAAGAACGTCCGCTTGTGAAGCCATGCTGGGAATCATTGATCAATCGGTGCTTCTCCAGGTGATTTCGAATAGAGTTTGAAATGATTGCTTCCAGTAATTTGCCTACTATTGATGTTAGACTGATTGGGCGGTAGTTAGAAGATAGTGATCTATCCCCCTTCTTGAAAATCGGTATTACATTCGCTATCCTCCAGGATTCTGGTACTACACCTGTTTTTAAGGACATGTTAAACAACTTTGCTAAGGGCATACTAAGCTCTTCCTTACATTCCTTTAATACTCTGGCAAATATCTCATCGGGACCAGGTGACTTATTAGGCTTTAGTTTGTCTATTTGCTTACTAACATCGTTACTAGTCACTACTATCTCGCTTAATTTGTTTTCTTCACTATCTCTGAATAGAGTCGGTGCCTCGGGTATCATGTTTAAATTTTCGGTGGTGAAAACTGTTGAAAAATATTTATTCAAATTATTGCTCATTTCTCCGTCGTTATCAGTGAGCTCGCCGAAGTCTGACCGTATTGGTCCAATCTTTTCTCGTGTTTTAGTTTGATACATTTGGTAGAATCCTTTGGGGTTTGTCTTCGCCTCCCTTGCTATCCTTACCTCATTATTCCTCTTTGCTTTCCTTATCTCGGTTTTAACCCTACCGCCACAATACCCTATAATAGTCCCGGAGGTGAATTTCGCCACGATTTATCCTTCTACCTATAGCCTTCCTTTGGCCAATGATGTTCTTTAAATAATTATTTATCCATTTAGGGTCGTTGTTGTCTGATCTGAGTTTTTTGTATGGTATGTTCTGCCTTTGTGCATTAAGTAACACTGGCAACACTATCCACTGTTAAATACACCAGGAGTAACTAAGTTTTTATCATCAAGTATTCATGCTTAAACTAAACACTTAGAAAATTATATCACAGTCAGCTGGGTTTATGTACGGATTAACTAACACAGGGCTTACCAGATGGTGCATAAGAGGGCCGTCAATCACACGTATAGGCGGTGTGAAGGCTATTCTTAGTTTGGCTATCAGGCCGTGGAGTTAAAATGCTCACTCTATTGGTTTTACTGTGGCGTGAAGGTGATCTGAGTGTCACCTACCGACGAGACAGGAAATGCTGATTAAAAGCTATGAATTCCTATGTAGAATATAACAGGATATGACGATATATGGACATGTGCCCCTGTGTTACTGTAACGGGTAGTGTGTTGTGTGCCCCTGTGTTACTGTAACGGGTAGTGTGTTGTATATAAACACTATATAAATAACCCGAATTGATATAAGTACTATCTGTCTATATGTAAACAATGACTATGACATCTCTCTTACCTTGTATATACTTCCATATAGCTAACAAATGAATCCAAGAACTTCTGATTTTACCTCACAGACGGAGTCAAGTATAGACGGATAAATATTTACAAATACAAACATAAACAATCTCTCTCCCCTCCACCCAAAACCACTCACAACAAGGGCGTAACACACTAAAATATAAAAACCATAATACTTCCTGTCATGATGGTAAACTAGGCCAGGCTCCCGGGGAAATAAAGAGGCTCTGACGTCACTGGTTAATTATCGAGGAGATTTTACAAACAAAGACAAAGTGATAGGATACCCATACACTCCTTAAGGATATTCTGAGTTATTTTACGGATGGCCCGATCTCGTTAGACGTACCCGATGGCTCACTTGAATGATATCCTGGGACTCTCTAGGACAGTGGTTCTCAACCTTGTTTGCCCCATGCACCCCTTTCACCATATGTCAGAATGTCATTCCCTCCTCCTTTCCAAGATTGTCTGCCTCAAAAAGTGCATTCCAAATAATATGAAAATAATACTGAAAATCCTTTATTTTTTCCATATTAGTATCAGTTATCCTCCCCCCTGAAAACCTGAGGGGGGAAATTCCCCCCTGGTTGAGAACCCCTGCTCTAGGATATCCTAAGGCACTAAGGATATCCTCAGATATCCTAAGGCACTAAGGATAGTTTATGAAAATTCTAGGACATGCAGTACCCAGAATATCCGGAAAGAGCCGAAACGTCTTTCCGATAACGTACGTACGTGAGTGTGTGTGTATGTGTGACTTCGATAAAAGCAATTTATATCCAGTTAGGGAAAATAGGTAACATAAGTAACGTATGGTGTAACATCTTTCGTAGCACAAACGTTCAGACAAACAAGTCAGTCCGTACTGTACACATCGCGTCTTCTGAAATACATCGTCTAATATTGTGATGTCAAGATCAAGAAGTGGGTACTAGAGAAGGCTTACCTAAACATAACATTTACTGTTCATTCTTATCGTATTTTAGGATGGCATGACATTTAAGAAGTTCTGATAACAACGTTCACATACATATTAGTATCGTATTCAGAAAAATATATATAGTGTACCGTGTTAACGACAGAAAACGTAAAGGCACTACGCTGGTGACTTATAGGTGAGGATCTCCAGGGGCGGATCCAGGGGGCGGGTCCAGGGGGGGGGTCCAGGGGGGGGTTCATCAGAAAATTTCAATACTTTCTTTAATGAAGTATTGCACTCAGGCGTTTTGGTATAATAAAAAGCAATAACTATTGACCTCAGAAGATTTCCAAATAGCAAGTATACATGACTTCAAAATAGCATCAAAATGCCCATGACATTGGTCAGAATTAAAAAAAAAATTAAATAAAAAATAAAAAAATCAGGGGAGCTTACAGCGCCTCCCCCCGCCCCCCCAACTGGGTGGGTCCATTGTGCTCACCACGTTCCCCCACCCACAACTTCTTGGACCCACCTTTTGATATCCCTGGATCCGCCCCTGCTCTTACAGACCACAGTGTACAAGCACCAAACATCTCCCTAAACCAATCCTAGCAGTTACGTCCACGACCACATAACTCTGTAATAGTAAGAAGGCCAAAAGGTCATTGAAATAAAGTGCAGTATAGATATGGCGTCATTACAATAATTGAATATTCTTATTGAATTCATGACTGACGTGAATGCATGACACTCCCGGATGGTCTAATTAAAGCGTATCACAAACGTTTGAGTACCACAAACGTTTGAGTACATGTCGGTGAGAAATACAAACGGAATATGACGTAGGAGCTCCAACCGGATGACATATCAGAGAATATAAAACCCAGCCCGCGCGACTTAAGGGACAGTGAGTGGACGAATACTCCTTAACACACACCAAGCTTCTCTAAAGCAGTCCTCGCACTACGTCCACGTAACTCTAGCGGCAAGACTACAAGAATTCCCATAAATCTTCAACAGTTTCGAAATTGGACTAAAGGAATGATGATGCAGACCTGTATATGCATGGTGGTTGGGGTTGTTCTGTTGACACTAGGCTCGGCTGTTAGCCTGCCAGCCAACAACCACATCATCGAGAACCAGGTGAAGGAACTACAGGATATGGGCTGTAAACCTGTGATGCAGAAGGTGTTGGTCGTTGACCTCCTCGACGAAACAGATGACCTCATCGAAATGCTGTACTTCTACCCCCAAGCTGTGGCGGTGCGTCGGTGTGTCGAGGACTGCAGCTTCTGTGGCAACAACCACGGCAAAATTAAAGGTCGGTGTGTTGCCAGCAGCCGCGAGGAAAAGACCTTCGTCGTAACCTACTACGAGAACACCTCCCCACCCACGAAGCACCAACGAACAATGACGACGGTGGAACATACCCAGTGTGGCTGTAGAACCTGAGGTGTAAACACGACCAAGGTGCCGCTTCCACCTGCTTTACTGAAGAAGTTTTGGGGATCCTGTGCTGGTACTGTGAACATCCTTACTTTCTGACCTCGACTTGCTTGTCTTCACTGGACTGTGTGATGCACCCAGCGCTCTTCCCGGGTCACTCATCAAGTTCAAGTTCACTTAAGGACATCTGACTCGCATGACATCTGTGGATCCAAGTTATCGTGTTCGTCTTATAAATTATATAAGAAGCTTACAGTCATCTGTGTAATGACAGGATCTCAATTGTATTAAATAATATTAATACTGACAGTCTCGTTGTTAATCACCGTAAGATGGTATTTGAAAGGCATATAATGATATCTGAATAATTATTTCTTAAATCATTAATGGTCAACGTTAAGATGTTTTTATTTATTTATTTATTTATTTATGTACAGTATATAAATGATACTTGAAATAAATAATGTAAAATATTATAATTTACGTGTTTACATACCCTGCAGAAAACAAGATCACACTTGAACATTGGTAAGGTTAGAGAAGCCTGATAATGTTCCAAAACTGAGTTTTAGTTTAGCTTAACAAATTTATTGAAGAGGCTTGGAGTACAGTTTGCCTATTCCGAGTAATTCAGTCAGGTCTTGACACTGAGGGTGGTATCGCTTCTCACTGCCAAGCAGGACAGAGGTAATTGTTGATGTGCTTCTCCATCTGTTTTATCCTTTAGAAACCCACCAAGACACTGAACTACCGGTGTGTGATACTGACAACCAGAAAATACACTACATCAGCTATAATCCAGCCTTGGGCACCTACACATCTTTACCAACAAACACGATAGCCAGCAGTGACCATTCTAAACGGCAGGAGGTTAGTTCTCAACAGCAGTTACACACGTACAGTACTCCCCACTTCATTAAAGGTTAATATTTTACGTCATCAATTGCGAAACTCGTGTCCTATACAGTTCGTTCCTTCCACAGACCCAAGAGTTTGTTTCTTACACACATTCACGACATTTGAACAATGTAAGCGAACAATAAACTAACATCATCCAATGTAACATAATTCTAATGTAACCGGGCAATAGTGTATACCAGCGGTTCTTAACCGGGGGGGGGGGCACGACCCCCTAAGGGGGCCTGAGTAATTTCCAGGGAGGGGGCGAACCCAGACCAAAAATAAGGAATGGCTTTAACAGGTGTGTGAATGCCCTTACTTGGATATTCGCTCCCCACAGATATCTTAAAAAGTCGTAAATGGTAACTTCGTCAATCAAAATGTAAAATTCCACTAAAAATGACTGAAATAAGGTAGTAATAATGTCGGGAACTGTACGTCAGGCTGTTCGGATTCCGACGATGTTTGGATCCACGTATCTTTGTGAGGCTACGTTTTCTGCGCTGGTTTGCTGTCAAGACCAAATACAGAAACAAGCTGAAGGGGACTTGCGCTGTGATCTCTCTGGCACGCGGCACTTATTCAGGATAAAAACTCAGAAGCAGTGTCAAAAATCTCACTAAATGTGTTGTGTATTAACGAGTTGCTTATACACACTCTTTTGAATATTTAAAGTTATTCAAGTAACTAATGAAAAACTAATTTCTCAATTTTCATATATAATTCAAGAGGAAATTGTTTTAGATTTTTAGATTTAGAATTTTATATGAAGGAAGGAGGGGGGGGGGAGATGAGGACCAACTGCTATAGGGGACGCGACCTTAAAAGGTTAAGAACCACTGGTTTATACCAATAAGAAATTCAGTAATAAGTAATAAGGTATCTTTCTAATTCTGTTTTATGTATGAAGCGACCCAAAACTATTTATAATCATAATTATTAAAACATATTCGAGATTTTTTCCATATTATATAAAGACCAGTCATTGTAATAATGGGTTAAGATTCATAATATTCTAATCCCTTGTGTTCTGGGGGTCGTCATCACACTGCGGTAAAAGATTAGTATTTATGAGGAATTACGGCGATTTTTTTTCATATTAATTTATGCCCATGATATAAAACCTAAGTTGTCAAGCTGAACTAATGCTATAAGGAAGTACGGCTCGTAAATGGACCACAGACCTCTTATTAAATCTGCTTATTGTCTGCCACTATTGTATACCTGAACTGTCTGTTGGGTCAAAGTGAACTTGGATGACGGTTTCACTGAATACCTTTCCTATTCTATGGAACTAAATAAGACAATGATCAATAACTGACCTAAAACAGAAGAAAAGTAATTATAATAGTTTTATCACTATACAGTAGATAAAATAAAATCTTGGAGTAGAGATGCACCCTTAGGTACAGTCCCCTTCACTAGTGCATTTACAGAAGCTCATCAGGGTTTGTGCAGTGTGGCAGCGTTGTGTTTGTTTAATATCGACAGAAGGAAACTCGCAATAGTAAACATAGTATGGAATCAAAGTAAAACAATGAGAACAAATTGATCAATGTAATGATTTTTTAAATGTTTATATGAAGAGCCCCTGTAAACGCACTAGTGAAGGGGACTGTACCTGTCGATCACTAAAGCTAGACATAAATTTTATCCATAGTTTGGAAGATAAAAAAAAGTTTTCCTCCAAACTTAAGGAAAATTTACTTAAATTACCCAAACCCTTTGCTGTCATTTAAGAGTGCTTTACTGCGCTTCCTCCTGTTTTATATACAAAAACTCTACCAGTACCAGTGATGGCCCCTTTGAGAGTTCCTCGTCAGTATATATTATGTTCTAAAGACGATACATATCACGTGGCGGAAGGTGTGTACTATCTATGTTCTTTGTGGACGCTTTAGATTTACAGAGTTTCTTAGCAAACACAGAACGGTGGGTAAGATTATCTTTCCACCAGAAGGCCCTGAAGGGCACTGTACAGTACAGCCAAGGTTGTGTTAACTTCCTGATCGAGACCTGCCACCTCCACACTCCGCTCGCCTGTATCGTCTGTATGGTCCCCGGGAAGCCGACTGGGTTCTTCCCCCCGGCGCAGCGCCTAGCAGCGAGATCCGTAGGACATGAGTCACGATTACGTCATATTTTATGGGTTAGTGTTTGTTTACACACACACACATACATACATACATATATATATATATATATATATATATATATATATATATATATATATATATATATATATATATATATATATATATATATATATATATATATATATATATATATATATACACAACTGCGACAATGTGTTATGGAATACAAAAAGAAGCGTGTTAAGTCACTTAAGTGGTCACTATAACTGGTACAACTGTCGGATTATATCCGGTAAACGTAGGTTAAGGAAAATGAAGTAATTGACACCAATTTCATCTTTACATTGCTCAAAAGGGACAATTAATATTTATATTAATAAACTAATACTAACAACATTATACCAGGTACTTCAAAGGGCGAGTGTTCGTAAAACTATAATTTTAGATCAATATCAAACGGCAAGAAATGTTTACAAACGTTTTTAAATTAAAAAAAAAAAGAGTAACACTTGCTGTACAAGGTGCGATAGATAAGGAAAGGCCGTCTGTGTCGCGAGAGGGGAGGATGGAACAATGTATTTTGGAAATAAGTGGGAAGGGATGAGAGGAAGAGAGAGGGCAAGGGAGATAACATGACGCTAGTGATATACCGGTAGTGTGCCTGGATCCTCTTGTGTTGTGGTTACCGCCTTGTTGTGATAAAGTACAGTGTACAAATGGCGTAATTACAATAACAGATTATTCGTATTGAATTCAAGGCTGACGTGCGTGCATGACACTTCAGGAAGTTCTGATATAGGTGTGTCACAAACGTACGAGTACATGTTGGTGAGACATACGAACGCTGCATAACGTAGGGACTCGGCTCGAGATATATAAAACCCAGCCCGCGTGTCTTGGGGGACAGTAGGTGTACGAATACTCCTGAATACACACCAAGCTTCTCTAAAGCAGTCCTCGCACTACGTCCACGTAACTCTAGCGGCAAGACTACAAGAATTCCCATAAATCTTCAACAGTTTCGAAATTGGACGAAAGGCATGATGATGCAGACCTGTATATGCATGGTGGTTGGGGTTGTTCTGTTGACACTAGGCTCGGCTGTTAGCCTACCAGCCAACAACCACATCATCGAGAACCAGGTGAAGGAACTACAGGATATGGGCTGTAAACCTGTGATGCAGAAGGTGTTGGTCGTTGACCTCCTCGACGAAACAGATGACCTCATCGACATGATGTACTTCTACCCCCAAGCTGTGGCGGTGCGTCGGTGTGTCGAGGACTGCAGCTTCTGTGGCAACAACCACGGCAACATTAAAGGTCGGTGTGTTGCCAACAGCCGCGAGGAAAAGACCTTCGTCGTAACCTACTACGAGAACACCTCCCCACCCACGAAGCACCAACGAACAATGACGACGGTGGAACATACCCAGTGTGGCTGTAGAACCTGAGGTGTAAACACGACCAAGGTGCCGCTTCCACCTGCTTTACTGAAGAAGTTTTGGGGATTCTGTGCTGGTACTGTGAACATCCTTACTTTCTGACCTCGACTTGCTTGTCTTCACTGGACTGCGTGATGCACCCAGCGCTCTTCCCGGGTCACTCATCAAGTTCAAGTTCACTTAAGGACATCTGGCTCGCATGACATCTGTGGATCCAAGTTATCGTGTACGTCTTATAAATTATATAATAAGCTTACAGTCATCTGTGTAATGACAGGATCTCAATTGTATTAAATAATATTAATACTGACAGTCTCGTTGTTAATCACCGTAAGATGGTATTTGAAAGGCATATAATGATATCTGAATAATTATTTCTTAAATCATTAATGGTCAACGTTAAGGTGTTTTTATTTATTTATTTATTTATTTATGTACAGTATATAAATGATACTTGAAATAAATAATGTAAAATATTATAATTTACGTGTTTACATACCCTGCAGAAAACAAGATCACACTTGAACATTGGTAAGGTTAGAGAAGCCTGATAATGTTCCAAAACTGAGTTTTAGTTTAGCTTAACAAATTTATTGACTAAGCTTGGAGTACAGTTTGCCTATTCCGAGTAATTCAGTCAGGTCTTGACACTGAGGGTGGTATCGCTTCTCACTGCCAAGCAGGACAGAGGTAATTGTTGATGTGCTTCTCCATCTGTTTTATCCTTTAGAAACCCACCAAGACACTGAACTACCGGTGTGTGATACTGACAACCAGAAAATACACTACATCAGCTATAATCCAGCCTTGGGCACCTACACATCTTTACCAACAAACACGATAGCCAGCAGTGACCATTCTAAACGGCAGGAGGTTAGTTCTCAACAGCAGTTACACACGTACAGTACTCCCCACTTCATTAAAGGTTAATATTTTACGTCATCAATTGCGAAACTCGTGTCTTATACAGTTCGTTCCTTCCACAGACCCAAGAGTTTGTTTCATTACGTCAGAAATTGAGAGAAAATGTGACCTCTATTGGCCTTAGTGGAAGACCTGCCTGAAAAATAGCAATTGTCATAAGCCACGAGTGACAGGAGAATAGGGGAAAACAGAGCAAGAAACAAGTGATAACCAATTAGTAGTGACCATGATTCACCTACCACAAAAAAACGGATAATACACTGAAGCAATACTGAGACTAGTACACAGTGGAAACAGAAATAGTTAATGAGGGAAAACTAGTGACTTGATAACTAGTGTACTACCAGGTCACCAGTACCACCGAGGGAGGCACATTACCCCCCCCCCCCTCCCCCCGAGGCGCCCAGTCGGACATAGTATTGAACAGTCAGTTCGGTCTTCTGTTCCCTCAGTATTGTGTCCCCCTTGATCCCGATAGGTAAAAGAATACGCCAAGACCTATGCCGAGATGAGGCGGCTTGTGATGATGATGATGTTCCCGGAAGTCGTAACACCAAGATGGGAGAACTACATGCCCAGTATGTGTGGTGTATCCTAGGGTGATGATCTCATTAACTTTTACCATTGCATTATTTAATCTCTAGACAAGTAATCTAATTTATCAAGATAAGTATTTTTAAGTTTTATTAGCCAGCAAGGACCGTCTCTTTAACACACTAACACGTTTGTTGTACTGCTTTAAATATTAACAACACTACAAACTCCATATGGGTGAATTCAGGGTCAACAGGTGTTCAAATGTAGCATGATACAGCTTTTGCAACTTGTTTATAGTACCGTCTGGCCTAAAACTCCGGAATATTGATGATGGCGGATCACTATCACGGGCCGGGAGTATACAGGACCTACGTACAGTAATATAGAAGGGCGTCTGGAAGTTATACTCAGTTATGTCCACAGTGGAAATCTAATAAGTGTCCAACCAACTGGCATGTTAACCACCATGATTATGAATATTATCTTAGCGCCGCAATAGCCAGGGTCAATGGCACCGAAGATAATTAAAGGTAAAAGGTTAAACTAAAATCAAAATGAAGGAAAATAAAACGGAGAAAAACGAACCAAAAGGAAACGACAAAAGAATAAATAAACAGAGAGAGAGCGCACAGCCTCTTCCAAACACATTATATGATCAGTGTCTTGCATCCCGGGCAGCGTGACTCCTCCCCCAGCACCGTAAAGAGAGGGTAGGAACCATCTCCCCCACGGCACTGGGAGAGGTGCCGCGTACAGTCAACAGGACCAGGCAGGGAGCAGCGCGCCACCATCCATAAGGTACCAGTGTGTCAACCGAGTATGGTCGATACGGAGACGAGTCAAGGCAGTCTGTAACCGGTGAGGCATCGTTGGGTAACATCACGGAGGCACCACATCAGTTATCTCCCGCAAGTTTGTGTATTTCCTCTTACGTCAGATTATTCTCAGCTTTACTTAAGTTATATTCTGTTCTGTGGCTTAACCAGGAAAAAACCACATCATTGTCTAACATTACACGTTAGTATAATTATTATATTTACATAGTAGGCTGCCACTACCCAGGCTTTTCTTTAGAATGTAACCTCTCCTATTAACAAGGGGTAGCGTAGTAAACACGAGAGGTCAGGCACGTGAGTAGTTATTAGATTATTTTCTGAGAGGCCAACTCTTGGAAGGAAGGAAGGAGCGGTTGTAACCACATTATACTGAATCAATATTGTTACGACCGTGTCGTATTTTTCTATTTTTTTATATAACATGCTTCCATGTTCCATATTATTCCTGTATTGATGTGTTGTATTTACTATTATATAATCTAGTCACCTTAACCCTGTGCTGTTAAGGTTTTAACTGTTATTATTTGTTCAAACCCATTTTGTATTGTAACCAGCATTCTTTGTTCTCTAACGACCATCTGCATCGTTAAACGACCCACCGGCGGGTCGCGTGGCGGGAACCGACCTTATATATAGGACCCACCAACTGACGGAGTTAGTTCCGTTCTCTTGTCATACAGTTCACATCCTTTGAGTGACACTCGTCACCTGTTACTTATACCTAATTTATTTGTGTTGTTCCTGTCGCCACCAATGTGGTATATCTATGTGAGTACCTATTTATGTCTATTTATGTCCATCAGTATTTGCTTAGTTACATTTAAGTAATTCAGTGTTGTTTCACGTTAGTTAATTTCAGTGTTAGTTTTTATGTTTATGCAGTGTTAACGTAATCCAATGCTTTATTTTGATTCTTTTGATGTTTCATTGTTTAGTATCATTTGTGTCTTAAAAGTTTCGATGGTGAATCAATTTGTTGTGACGGCCAAGGAGGCTCTTTTTTTTTTGTTAATATTTAATTAATTCAATTCTTAAAGCTTTACTTTATTTATTTTTATTCCCTTTTTAATTTACTTCACTTTTTTGTTTGGTTACGCCTAGAACCTGGATATTTAAGTAAATTAAGAGACGGTGTAACAACTGGTATGCTACGACCTTATCCCTGGTGTGCTGTGGTACCACTACCACAACAACGACAAAAACAACAACAGTCACCACTACCACTATCACAACAAACCAACAAACCCTTAAAAAAAAAGCAAACTCCAAACAACAACACCAACAACAACAGTAATAAAAACAAAAACCAAACATAAAACTCGCCAATCTCTCGTGAATTAAGGCTTCGGTTACCCATCGCTGTATCGCTCACTGGTCCTGACAGCAAACTAACAAATGACTCAAGACTAAACTAACAATTTATCTTATTATCGTAAAGTCGACTCACGCGAATCTTTCTTCCGACCACACCTGAGAGAGAGAGAGAGAGAGAGAGAGAGAGAGAGAGAGAGACGAATTCCTCTATGATCGTAAGATATTTGATGGTGATAAGACTAAGGGTCGAGGTAAGACAAAGGGTTGAATGAGGATTTTTTTTATCAAGATCAGTAACTTTTATTTATTTCCTTTTTTATCGTAAGATATTTTAAGGAGTTTGTCGTAAGATTTTTTTTTTTTAAGATTTAAGACTTCATTTTTTTATGATTTTTTTTGTACCGTATTTTTTTGTTTTGTCTTATAAGTAAAAAAAAACAATCGTAAGTTTAATCTTGTTTATATTTAGAAAGACGGTTAGTTAGAGTAAGTCATCCTGAAAGTCGGTCAAAATATCAGTCAGTCAAAGTGGTAGTATGAGCGAGTTAGTCAGTCAGTAAGAAAATCAGTTAATCAGTCAGTCAGTTATAAATTCAGTCAAATTGACAGTCACTCAGGAAGTCAGTCAAAATGTCAGACAGGAAGTCAGAAAGACAGTCAGTTAGTTAGTCAGTCAGTCAGTCAAAAAGCCAATGAGCCAGAAAGTCCGTCAGAAATCAGTAGATCAGAAAGTCAATTAGCTAGTCAGATAGTCAATCCAAATGTCCGTCAGTCAGACAGTCAATTAAAGTGTTAGTCAGTTAGTCAGTTCGTCAAAAAGGCAATCAGAGAGAAAGTCAGTCAACCAATACACAATTAGCATCCATTTAATTAACAACAAAAAACAAAAACAACATTAACGTGACCTTGACCTATGACCTACCACAATCGCAGTCAATATCACCTGGCATGACCTTCACAATCCCCCCCTTCACCCCCTCACAATCCCTCCCGGTCGCCCCCCATCCTCCCTCTCCCCCCTCACCCTGCCCCCATCTCATCCCCCCCTTACCCCGGTCCCCCCCCGGTGACCCCCATTCCCCCCCAAAGCCTTCGACCGCTAGACATCCGAAAAGCAAAATAGCCCGACAGACGAACGGACGCACCAAAGAATAACTTCGCCACGCAGAATCGAGGTTAGAAATAATTATCTGGAGTGAGTGAAATTAACTTGACGGACGAGTTTTTTTTTGTTCTTTTTTTTTCTAATGTCTTCTTTCAAAAGTGTTCCAGCAGTGGCTACAGGGTATTACAGGTCCAGGTATCGTGTCATTGGCCTGCCTGGGTTACAGTACAGTTAGCTGAGTCAAGAATGTTATGAGTCATATTACAGTTAGCTGAGTCGATAAAAGCTATATTTGTATGTTATGTTTGGTGAGTCGATATCATGTTACAGCTAAAATTGGCTCACTGTGCTGAGGGGATTTAGTCATCGTAATCTAGGGGTTAAGTCATTATATTCAAGGGTTAAGTCATCATACTCAAGGGGTTAAGTGCCCATACTCAAGTGGTTCAGTCATCGTACTCGAGGGGTTAAGTCATTATACTCAAGGTTTAAGTCATCATACTCAAGGGGTTAAGTGCCCATACTCAAGTGATTCAGTCATCGTACTCGAGGGGTTAAGTCATTATGCTCATGGGGTTAAGCTATCGTAGTCAAAGGATTAATAAAATAAGATAAAATAAACCAAAATTTAATTAAAACAACTATAAAAATAAACCCAGAATCATCAGTAATAACAAGATACGTATAAACGATTATGCCACAGTCAGCCAGGTAAACCAGTCCTTATTACCTACTAATTACAGGTAAACCTTTATCTAATACAAACTCTATAGCGCATACTCAGATTATCAGCTCTGGCAATTTAGCTGACGATCAAAACTAACCTAACCAAAACTAAACACACCTAACCCAACCTAATCTAACCTAACCTAACCTAATTCCTCTTGATTTTGTTGTTGTTGTATTTAACATTGAAATTAACAACAGCTTAAATAAATCCATTATTGACATTTACTTACCGAGAAAGCTGAGAGGAAATAGTCGGTCGTTCGGTCGTAAATAAACAGACATTAGGACTCCTCTTCGTAATGCCTGGATGTTCGTTAGGGGCAGTGTGGATATAGCATACTGTCTACTAAGCCTTCGGTAGGCAAGGTCGACACTGCACTCGATAGCTTTCACTTCTTCAACTGTAATGTTAGGTACCCATTAATACAATAATAAATCGTAAATAATAATAATAATATAGTTTAATGTAAAAAAACTAAAAAAATTATTACAGGGAGCTACAAAAAAAAGAGCAATAAAAATTACCTATTACCTCAGTTAACCACAAAATAAAAATACGATAAAGTAAAGAAAAAAATCGAAAAAAATTGAATAAACGAATAAAAACACGTAACAGAGACACACCCACCCCCACAAAAAAAAATAATAAAAATAAGCAATAAAATAAAAATAAACCAAAAAAGAACGTAAAAAAGAGAGAAAAATTAAAAAAAAAAGTTAAATAATAGGAGTCAAGTGAACCGGTCGTCTCAAGACTCACCTGAGCCAGAGTGCATAATAAAAGCAATCGCTCAGTTGGCCTACGGCGCTGGTCAGTAATTATATATATTGTGGCCAGGTGTCACTCAGGTGGGCGGGGTACGTCAGTCAGGTTGTTGCTGCTGCTGCTGCTGCCCTACTCTGGTATGTGTGTGTGTGTGTGTGTGTGTGTGTGTGGTATCCTTGGTGGTATCCATTAGCCCTACAATTCAGATAATTTGTTGCAATAATTCAAGTCTCAATATTATAATCCAATCAAATCAATTCTAACTGTAACTTCATCTAACTCTAACCTAATTAAACTGTAATCTAACAGAACTTTAATTCATGTAAACCCAACCTCCTTAAACTAACCCTAACCTAACCCTCTAACACTTAACCTAACCCCCAACCTAACCTAACCTGACCTAACGTAACCCTTTCAGCCTACCTTGCAAGACAACCGCACTGGATAATTACTAAGTGACACTCAAGACTGATATACCTGTACAGTAACTATTATGATCAGGCGGCGTTTGAACACTTTCTTGAAATTTAATTGTAAAAGAAAAAACTGGTACATCCAGCCTCGGCCGACACACCCAGGCTGGTTGTGGCATCAAGCTTTTGGTATTTGTGGAGAAGAAGGTGGCAACAGAGAGGAGACCTTGATAAAGCTTTAGTATCACCTGAAGATTAGACATTCAAGCTTATTTCACCTGATGATTAAACTTCCTAATGCTACTTTGGGGGGTGGGGGGTGGGGTGGGGTAGGTTAGGTTAGGTTAGGTTAGGTTAGTGTTGTTAAGTTACGTTAGCGTTAGGTTAGGTTAGGTTAGGTTAGGTTATGTTATAGTGTTATGTAAGCGTTAAGTTTTAGGTGAGCGTTGAATTTGGTTAGGGTAGCATTAAGTTAAGTTTGGCTAGAGTTAGGTTGTGTTATTGTTAAGTTAACGTTGAGTTAGGTTACATTAACATTATGGTAGGATAGGTTAGAAGGTTAAGTTATCATGTAAAATAAGCCAGGGTGCCTAATCTTCATGTGACCCAAACAACTTTACTCTCTTAATAATTTCAAGTTAATTTAACAAACTCCAAATTGATTCTTAAACCATAATGTGTTGTTTGAGACCCAGAGCATTACGTCACACACAGCGTCACGCACAGGTATTAAACCAAATTTGCACCTGTAAATATATAAGTGATGTCAATTTGTCTAGCCTATATAGTACTGTAGGCCTCTGATGACGTCACAGGAACTACTGATCATAACTGACAATTAATAATAATGAGACGGGATTGAAGTTGACCTCTAACCTAACCTAACCTAACCAAACCTAACTTAAAGTATATAAATAATCCTAACCTAGCTATAATTTAACCCAACTCATAGCTATTAAATCGATCTAACCTAAGCCAACTCAGTGTTAACAAACCTCATTATATAAACCTTCAACAACCTAACCTAACTACAGGGTTTCTAGTTTTATGTAATGTAATTTGTTTATCTTTTTAATGTTTTTATTGTCTTATTTTGAATTAACTTGACCACTTAAGGAGACCAAGTGCGCAAGTGTCCCTGCTCGACTCTGCACGACAGTAGTTTAGTGACCTGTTTATCTGTTCGTATTTATAACTGACAATAACTTATTCTCACTTCATAATGGATACACAGTAATTGAACCAGACGCTGAGCTAAAGTAATTTGGTGGACAAACCTGAGTTGGTCAACACTTCACTAATATATTTGTAATTATGTTGTTCCGGTAGACTAATACAATTTAGAATTAAGTGAAAAATAACTCTTTGGATAGGAGAGAGAGAGAGAGAGAGAGAGAGAGAGAGAGAGAGAGAGAGAGAGAGAGAGAGATGTTCATTACTGCCAAATATAAGTCAACATATATTACAAACATCACGATGCCCGATCAGTTACACCAAGACAAGAAACATTAGTAACACGACACACTACTGTACACTATTTAATAATGAACAGAACAAACATCTTACACAGATACAGGTAACCTATTATTTCTATGTCGAAAATTAAAAAAAAAAGTCGTACAATATTATAATGATTTAGAAACGTAGGTGAAAAATTGCCGTTTATCTTCGCCATTGTTGTAATTAATTTCACGACCTGAACAAGAAGGTCGACCAAGATGGGATACTCTTCCTGTGGTGCCTGGTCTGTTTGATAAAATACTAAGACGTAAATCTATTTAGTCTTTTTTGTGTCATGTCGATTTAATATTTTCTTTAGGTAATATCTCAGGTCATATGAACGAATATCATTATTCTTCATTAAATACGGTGGAGCTACAAAATGGTAACAGATCTTAATGAGACGGAGACAAAAGGTGATTCGTTCATTGCTTCGACATTATACCTGCACTAAAAGATTAATCAATAGATTTTTAAAGACAGGGGAGTTTATCAGTCGTCTTATCAGAGTAAATTATCGTATTTGGCAAAAAGATTGTTTATTTATCCCAGGTCGAGGATTGAACCCATGACACAATTGGAGAGATACACCCGCTACCACTGTATTACTAACAATAAATAAATTCATACTTTATAATGAAAGATAAATTTTCAAATAAAATTAAATCAACTCTCAAGAGAGACAAGACAGCCTGAGCAGCTGTGAGAGCAAGTGGTAAACAGCCAACATGGTGCGTCCACCCTGCAAGTGCTTAATGCAGCTTTCATGTGCGGTGCCATAAGCTACCATAATAATATACCCTATCATTAATATTGTAAGATATTATCATCATTAATCTTACTGCTAATATCATGACAGCTTGTACGAGTAATTGCTAATTTAGTAGTTTCAGGGCAGTGCGCGGGACATTGAAAATATATCTTAGTTTATGCTAAGATTTCATTTTCTTTGAACAAAGTTACTGGGGAAGAAAACTAAAGTGAAATGAATTTTCTGGGGTAACAATTGCATCAATGGTGTCTTCCATACGTGAGCTTAGTTTTAGGAAAAGGGAGATAGACTTTAACATATAAGGAAAATATATAGTTTTTGTACCCAGTAATGGATAATGAAGAGTAAAGAATTATATTTTTTCGCCATTATTCTTGTATAAGTTCAACTTTAGGATAACTTATGCGACTAATTTCACTTGTGATGCATTACGTTCAGTAGTTCCATTTACCGAAGAAAAAAAATCATTAATTACTATAATACTTGAGATCAAGCCATGAGAAGTGGGCCATATTTAAACAACGCATACAGTACCTACATATATTTAACGTGGATCATTTGTAACACAATTGTTATATCTACCAGAATGATATAATGAACAATATTATTTAGTAACAGTGTAGTTGTGGTCAATTAAAAAAACGAATGCCATATACAAATACTCATTGTACCTCAATTGTAACAAAACTGTGAAAAATACCATATGGACAAAACAATTCCTGAAGATGTTACAATGTAGTGTTTTTTAGGAGTTCTGTAGCCAATGTAGTGTTTTTTAAGAGTTCTGTAGCCAATGTAGTGTTTTTTAAAAGTTCTGTAGCCAATGTAGTGTTTTTTTAAGGAGTTCTGTAGCCAATGTAGTGTTTTTTTAAGGAGTTCTGTAGCCAATGTAGTGTTTTTTTATGAGATTGTAGAATTGAGGGAGAAGAGAGTGGGTTAAGGAGTTTACTACTCAAAATTTAATGAGAGCGAATGTTACCTAAATTAAGGGTTTAAAAGGGTTACCCCAAATAAGGGTTAGTGGAACGGCCTTACCTAAAACACAAATTCAGAAATAGTGTTAAATTGATTGTGGGTTGGAGGTTGAGAGATTGTTACCTAAATTAAGGGTGGTTTTAAAGGTAATATGTGGCCAAGGAGATTAACATACAACTCTCTCTCTCTCTCTCTCTCTCTCTCTCTCTCTCTCTCTCTCTCTCTCTCTCTTTCTCTCATTTACTTCTCCGCTTCTCTCTTTCCTATGCTTTTCCCTCTCCCATAAAGCGTCTCCCCTTTTCCTGCCTTCCTTCTTGATTCCTTCCCACCCGTGTCCTCTCTCTCTCTCTCTCTCTCATCCCTTTCCTAAGGGAGGTAGAAGGTCATTTCTCTCTCTCTCTCTCTCTCTCTCTCTCTCTCTCTCTCTCTCTCTCTCTCACATCTGGAGGAGAGAGAGAGAGAGAGTACTGGATAAACTTTCATCTAGTCTTATTAATAATAGGTTAGGTTAGTAATAGTAGAAATAGGGTAATAACATCTAAGTAGAAATAGTTAAATAGGGTTGATGGTACTGTATGATATGGAAATAGTAGAATAATATAAATAGGGCACAAATGGTAGGCTAATAGTACTGTACTATAAATTACTTACTAGCAAATAGGATTCATAATAGGGATAATTTTACTAGATGCTTTTAAAAAGGACTTCATATGTAACACTGAATAAATTAGTTTGAATAGGATAGATAAATTGTAGTTTCTATGATAAAACTACATAAGAAATAGTACAAAAGACAATGAATGTACAAATTGGTAATACAGTGATACAGTTAGGTTGTACATTATAAATAGGGAGAAGAGTAATATCATTGAAATAGATACAAAAATAGGGTGAAAATTTAACTTAAGGAAAATTTATGCCAATTAAATAGGTTAATGGTATAATTGCAGTGAGAGGAGTAAATGACACACACACACACACACACACACACACAGTTTAAAGTCACATCTTGTCATTGCATTAAGATTTTATTCACTGTTCGGTTCAAAGTAAACTTATCTAATTAAAGTCACATTGTAATTCTGAAGCCATTTTGCGGTTTTAATTTTAGGGTTTAATTCAGCCAGTTAAAAGCGTCCTTTGAGAATTCTGAAAGAGATGAACGCTTAAAGACCCGGGGACATTGTTTACATTAGAGCCGTTTTCTGTGTTTGATTCTGGGGGACTTAAGTAAAAATTCACTTTCGTTGTGTTGATGTCTCAGGTGTTTTGTAAATATAAAGACATTGCCTAAGCTATTCTCATGTTGATTCCTTAAGTGAATACCCTAACTGAACATCTTGCAACAAGAACACCATAAGTGAACACCCTAAACACGTAGAACACCCTAATTGAACACCCCTAACACGAAGAACACCAAAATTGAACATCCCAAAAAAGAAATCACCCAAATTCGAACATCCCAAAAAGAACACCATAATTGAATAATTGAACACCCCAAACAAGAAGAACACCACAATTGAACACCTTAAACAACAAGTACCACACAATTGAACATCCCAAACACGTAGAACACCCTAATTGAACACCCCTCAACAAGAACACCATAATTGAACACCCCTCAACAAGAACACCATAATTGAACACCCTCAACAAGAACACCATAATTGAACACCCCTCAACAAGAACACCCCCCCCCCGTCACGCCTCCAACATTATTGATCTCCATTTACGAACACTTCTGTCAACACCTTCAGCAGGTAAATAATTCCGGGGATAAGCCAGTGACCAAAGACAATACCTGGGAGTGTCAGGTCAATAATCATCAAGTCCCTTACCAAGTGCGTTCTGGGGGCTCGTCAGATTTGGTGCAGTGTGGAGATGCGACGAAAGGACATTATTAAATATACTATGAAATCAAAGTAAAACAAAACATTAAAACAAATATGTCAAGGTAATGATTTGTGGAATGTTTATATGACGACCCCCTGTAGAAGCACCAGTGAAGGGGAGTGCTTTATGGCTCGTCTGTAGAGAAGCACCAGTGGTGCTTTATGAATGTTTATATGACGACCCCTATGTAGAAGCACCAGTGGGAGTGTACTTTATGAATGTTTATGTGACGACCCCTGTAGAAGCTGTGCTTTATGAATGTTTATATGACGACCCCCTGTTGTAACCAGTGAAGAGTGTACTTTATGAATGAACCCCCTGTCAAAGTGAAGGGTGTACTTTATGAATGTTTATATGACGACCCTGTAGAAAAGCACCAGTAAGGGGTCTTTTGAATGTTTATATGACACCAGTGAAGAGTGTGTACTTTATGAATGTTTATATGACGACCCCTGTGTCAATGAATGTTTATATGACGACCCCCTGTAGAAGCACCAGTGAAGGGGAGTGTACTTTATGAATGTTTACATGACCACCCCCTGTAGAAGCACCAGTGAAGGGGAGTGTACTTTATGAATGTTTATATGACGACCCCCTGTAGAAGCACTAGTGAAGGGGAGTGTACTTTATGAATGTTTTGTTATCGATCCTCCGGCACGAGGGAGAGAAAGATCATATACTTAGCTTAAATAATTGTTGTGTTTGTGTCTTTAATTAATTCAGAAGCATTTTTATAGGTATAGTTCTGGGGAAAATACAGGTAGAGATGTATACATAGTCTATGTATATACAGGTGCCAATACAGGTATGGATAATGAGACAAATATACATATACAGTTAGCAATATCTAGTAAAGTTGCACGTATAGATTTAGGTATACATAGAGGTATTGGTTTATATATATAAAAAGTTCAGATACACTGCAGGTATATCTATACACTGTATAATTATCTAAGTAAACATATACATAGAATATTGCTTTATTATTAGTAGTAGTACAGTATTAGTAGTAATAGTAGTGCGTTATATTGTCCGCACATATCAACACACATCTGCTCAAGTCTACACACGCTGGAAGGTAAAATAATAAGAAAAAAATCAGTGTACAAACACTGAATCGCAAACGTGTTAAACGCCTCTCCATGCAGAATCGCAAACACCTGGAAACATAAACAAACTGTGTAACGCCGAAATTACTGAAATCCAAAGGCGGGATTCACTAAGATTCTCACAATAAATATCTCTCGTAGCTAAGGGTGTGAAAAATGCCTCTAATTGCTTAACTTACGCTAAAACACAAGTGTAAATTCACAAATGGATGTCAAAATTACACAGAAATTCTACCTTAAGTAAATACATACACTTAGCACCTATTGAGATACGGTTTTAAATAAGGAATTGTTTCATAAATATACTCTACCTAAATTAAATTAACCCCCTTAACAGGTGCTAAATGTCCTACGTGTCTAGTTCAGGTAGAGTCACAGCGTAGTTTCAATGTTATTATTTATGGATGATAGTACAGTCAGTATTCGCTTAATGTACCGTGGTGCGTTCCTGAAAATCTGTACGCTAATCGGAATTACGATAAGTGTATGTACGTTAATCAGAAGTACGTTAAACGGAAATACGTTAATCGGAAGTACCGTTAAAAGGAAACTATTTTTTTTTATGATTTTAGTTTAAGTCTTAGTTAGCTACATTCTTATATTAATTATTTACCTACGACAAGTAATGATGGTAGGACCCTTGATGGCTCACAGCTCCGGGCTAATGAGGCTTCTGAACCATAACTCATATTTATTGTGAGTTATAAAACATGTCAACAAACCCCAGAGAAATACCTATCGATACTTATATTACCTTACACGTTCTGCCGACGACTACACCAGAATAATGTACGTACACGGAATAAAAACATGTGGTCAAGAAAACGTACATGTACCAGAGTAAATAAACACGTACACGAGGTAAAAACTTACAAGTACCTATACAAACAAACGCTCACGTAATGAAAACAGACGAGTAACTACACAAGCAAACAGAAACTAAATGTACTGTACATTCACGAGAAAAATGTACATATAATGGTGTACACATGAAGAAAATATACATGACCCTACACAAGGAAAATTCACACACAATAAAAACGTACATTGGGTGGACACGTACATACACCTACACAAGCAACACGCTCACGCCACAAAAGGTAAAAAAAAAAACTCACAGGAGATATATTTGAGAAGTTTACCAACACAAACCAGCGTAAGAAAGACACACAAGTGCTATGTTGACGGTCAGGTACAGCACGTAGTAGGAAACGCCAGTACGAGCACTCGGGTATCGCCTGGCGTTTTAACCTTCACTAAAGTAGAAACAACTGGAATGGTACCTACGCCAGACGAAAACGTTCACTAAAAGTTCCTGGCGATGTTACGTTTATTCTTAGATATCTACACGGCAGACGAGTGTTTTTGTTGTTGTTGTTTCTCCAGTCTTCTGCCTACAGTAGCGGTCCATTATATCACGCCACTAACCAGATACTTGCAGACTCTAAACATTATGGCACCTGCCGTTAAAACGCTTGTATACCCTGTGCCATTAACAATACTTCCCAGGCAATGAATCTTACAAGTTACGCCATTAAACACCCATAAAGTAACCTACAGAACTCATTATTCTGCAACTTACGCCATTACTGATACCCTACACACACCTAGCAATCATTTCCCAACTTACGCCGTTTAATAACACGGAAAATGCTCTACAGACTCTTAAATTTTACAATGCACGCCATTAACATTACTCTGCAGAGTCTAAAACAATGCAAGCCACGCCATTATAAGCCTTTAACTTATCCCTGGTTGAGTATTATGGCGCCATCAGAAGAGCTGCTGATCCTACAGGGGGGGGTGTAGGGGAGGGTAGGGGAGAGAAGGAGGAGGGAGAGGGGTAGGAGGAAAAGAGTGGAGGAAGAGTGGGCAGGGGAGTAGGGGTGAAGGGAAAGGAGTAGGAGGAAGGGGGAAAAGGACAGGGGGGAAGGAGAGGGAAGGGAGATACCAGGAGGAAGGGGAGGGGAGAGAGTGGGGAGCGCAGGGATGGGAAGGGGAGGGGGGGGTTGATGGTGTTAGTGGGTTAAGTCTTTATTGAGGAGAACGAGACGTGCCATCACCTGTCTGGGTAATGGCGCTGGTCACGGAAGTCTCTCTCTCTCTCTCTCTCTCTCTCTCTCTCTCTCTCTAGCCTTCCCTGTCTGCTTCCATCCCTCCTACCCAATATATCTTCTTGGGTCAACAGACAGACAGACCGGCTATATCACACGAGAGAGAGAGAGAGAGAGAGAGAGAGAGAGAGAGAGGGAGAGAGAGAGGTTCTACAATAGACACACTCCGCTCGTGTTTAAAACTGCGACATAATGAGGATCAGGTCGTTAATTAGATATGCCCCCCTCACCTCACACACACACACACACACACACACACATGCTAAAATGCACGCAAACCCACTCAAACAACCACATTCACGTACTTGAGTTCCTGCTATATCTAACAATCAATCTCAAGCACACGGAAACGCACTCAAGCGCCGTCTTCCACACGCACACACACACACAATTTGAGTTTATATTAACGATGGCAATGATAATTAAATAATTAACTTTACTAATTCAAAAATAATCTTAATTAATTTTACTTCATTTTACTGGTTAATAATTATTATCTTTCAATACCTGTTTGATACAAGTCTATTTTACCATTAGTTATGTACATACGTGTTTGATACTATTGTTTTAGGGGCGGGGGGGCATTAAGTTTTTAATAAGAGTAATAGAGGTGAATATACTAATCAAGTCCAGAATAAATTATAAGTTTTTTCCATATTTTTTTTCCATCATATATTCGACTTTTGGTTTAAAAATCTGATAATTTCTTTGATTTTTTTTTCGTCTGGCTAAAATCTTACTAAACTTCCCCTTGAAAATAGTTTATTCAGAGTCACGAGTCAAGAGGATGTAATTATTTTAATTAATCGAGAGAGAGATAGATCACCAGAATATAACACGTACATATTCTCGCCATATATCCGGCAGCTGTTAATAATTCGGTATTATGTTAGGGTCGGACCCACAGGTATAGACAGACGTGAATACATGAAGACTGGCGATAATTATGTGGTGTGTGTGTGTGTGTGTGTGTGTGTGTGTGTGTTCATAGGTAAATGTATGTGCAGGTGTACACATATATATATATACATGCACAATCCTTACTCAACAATACACCTCATACGTACACACACACACACACACACACACACACACGTAACATCGCCTGCCATGACCAAACATTTTCAAGACTTAACCCCACCAGGTAGCCACACTCATTACCACCTCGAGGACAGGTAAGCTTCCCCACACTATAGTCGACAACAAATAACACTGTGATTAAACCCGGACAGGTAATGTTGGAATATTCCAGGTATGTTTGGAATGGGAATGAGGTTGTATATTCCAATAGTTAAATTATCTTAATGAGTGTGTGTGTGTGTGTGTGTGTGTGTGTGTGTGTGTGTGTGTGTGTGTGTTTTATTCCAATTTTGGTGGTGTGTTTATGTCGTTTGGTGTTTGTTTCGTTTTGTGTTTTTTTTTGTGGGGTTTTCTCTTGTTTTGCTATGTTTTTTTTTTCATGTTCATATTTGTATTTAATTATCTTGTGTATTTTTATGTTTTTTCTGTGTTTATTTGATTAGTTTTTGGTTTCTGTTGTTTGTGTTTTTTTTAGGTGTTTATATTGTATTATTTGCGTCTATTTTGTTTTTGTTTTCTTAATGTGTGTTTTTATGTTCGTGTTTGTTTTGTGTTCTTTGTGTTTGTTTTCATGTTTGTTATGTTTTTGTTGTTGTTGTTTGTGTTAGAAGTAAGAACATTAACATTCCTCTTTCAACCATCACCAATGAATGCTTCGCCAGACTAACCTATCGCCAGTCATTTCCTTCTTACAATGACACACCTATCGGAGAGAGAACACCAGCACTCTTACGCCAGGCTAACGTTCGCCAGCCAAACTGTTTTTCTCCTTACAATGACACACCTATCGGAGAGAGAACACCAGCACTCTTACGCCAGGCTAACGTTCACCAGCCAACCTGTTTTTCTCCTTACAATGACACACCTATCAGAAAGAACACCAGCACTCTTACGCCAGGCTAACGTTCGCTCGCCTCCCCATCTCTTCAAATGACACTCCTTTACATTCATTCAACTCACAAGTGGAGAACATTTCACAGCAACGGCAGCATGAAGCATCACCTAAACTTTAATGGATGAAGTTTAACGAAAACCCAAGGGGGCAAAATGTTGATTCATGACGCACTGAAAAATATCGCTTTCTCCTCCGGCCATCTGGGAGTGTGGGAGTGTCTAGAAGGTTCCTAAGTTAGTTTCTCTAGTTTCTCGTAGGTAAAATGCTTATTAATTCAAGCTTTGGAGGTATGGTAGAAGTGTTTATTATGGTAGAGGTGTTCATGGTAGAGGCTTTCATGGTAGGAGTGTTATGTTTTTTTCAGCTGAAGACAAGAGAACGTATCTAACTCGCTAAATCAACTATATACAAGATAATTCTTACTATCTCACTATCTTACTATCTCACTATCTCACTATCTCACAGGGTCGTGGGTTGGGTTTGTTTCTTTGAGTGATTGATTCTCTTACGTCCAATTCTGTACCTTACTGAATATATGAGAATTTATTGGCTTAAGACAAAAACAAATGTATTCTCAAAGGTTAGTATATTATGTTTTTGGGGTCTAAAGGGGAAATAAATCCTCTTTTAACTTACGACCAAAAAAATAAATAAAAACAGGAGACAAAATGGCATCGGAAAATTTGTACTGAGGAGTTGGTGGAGAGGAAGAGAGTGTGTGTGTGTGTGTGTGTGTGTGTGTGTGTGTGTGTGTGTGTGTACGCCCATCAAACACAATATTAACACCAAGACAAAATAACACAAGAATATTGAAAGTGTCTTGAGTTAATATTTTTCGCACAACATGACACATAAACACTCTAGGTACAACAACTCCTAAGTCCAGAACGGAAGAGACATTCACTAGTGGCTTGAGGAAGAGAGTTAGGGCCGTGCTAGAGAAGGTGGTCTGGCAGGGACATATTGGTGTGTGAGAGGAACTGGTGTGAGATGGGGACACCAGTACAGAGTGGACGAGGCTGACGGCTCTCTTGATTGTTTATATTGACCTAGGAGCTGTCTCAGGCTGTCTAAGAGGCGTTTGCGGGCTGTCTGTTAAGAGGTTTCCGTGGGCTGATGGCACCGCTATCACTGCCGTCTGGTGGAAACTTATGAAGACGCAACAACAGTTATCAGTAAGATAGTGAATGAAACTCGAGCGTAAACTTTGGTGCTCCTGAGGCTCCGTAGTGTGGTGGTTCACTGTGACGGAGCCTCGACTTGGGTGTGGCCCGTCCCGTCTCTATGCTGGACAGAAATCTATTCGGAATTTTTCAAAGATCACAATATAGGAGCCTTCCACGGACCCCCTAGATCTTGAGGGGGACCTGGAACTTCTGCGGGGCCTTCTGCAGAAGATGAGCCGCTGCCACAAAACAGCAACAATAATAGTGCTGAATAATATGATCGCAACATATAAACACGGGTGTGACGACCGACTGGATGGATCATTCAACTCCTGTCCTAAAAGTTGCTGACTCGAGGCCAGCAGCCCCAGTGTATGGCTGCACAACGGTGGAATGCAGTGCCAACTACACTCCTTCCTTATGTACCGAGGCTGAGTGCGCAGTGTGCTGTATCCACACTGCCCACCTTCAGTTTTTAAACAACATTAACTGGTTAAGTGAAAAATAATCACTTGTGCTCTTGTGGCTCTCAGCTCAGTTTTATGCACGTATACACACACACACACACACACACACACACACACACACACACACACACACACACAACCTGTATAAATAGTGTAGGTAGCAAAAGTAACATAACTTTCCAAGTAGTGGAAGTAACATAGGTAACGTAACTTATTTAAGTACTACAGGCAATAAAAGTGACATTTACTCCCTCGTGTACACTTCGCCACGGGTCATCAGTGAGGTTAAGGGAGTGTGCAGTACCTCACCTGCCACAACACACTGTACAGGAGCGACTTGTTCAATTATGCAGTTGTCGACGCTGTGTGTTGTGGGAAACGAGTCAGCTCAATATTTCTCCGATGTTGTGGTGGGGTAGAGATGGAGGGAAAAGAGAGAAAGAGGGATAAAGAGACATATAGAGAGACCAGAGAAAGATAAAGAGCGAGCCGGAAAGAGGACAACGAGACATGGAGCATTTCGAATTTATATTTCTCAACACATTCACCATTTGTGATGCTTTGATGAACACGTTTTAGGCTGAGGAAAATGTTTTAAACTATGAAAACGTTTTAGACTGATGAGTGCCAGTGACGAGACGTGACCTGAGATGACCCAAAAGAGAGTCCATACTATTGGTAGTTGAGTTCCTGGTGCTTTAGGTGACCCTCCCCCCCCCCCGTGACCTCGAAAATCAAAAAAGTTTACATAACTTATCAGTTCAATTGAGAGAGTTACACGTGACCTGTAATGACCTTCAGGGCATTATGTAGCTTCCAATGATAGATATTGACCTTACTTGACCCTGAATGACCTTCCCATGACCCCATATGTATCAGTCGAATTCTTGGGCTCACTTGATTCTCCGCGACACTCAATGACCTCCAGTGATTCTTAAGCGACAGTTATTGACCTCGACTGAACTTGTTCGACTTCACCTGACCAAATCCTACTCCTGTGATAACAAATTCTCTTGACATTCTATGACCCTTAATAATCACAAACGACCTTTAAGAAGTTAGATGGACTACAACTACTCAATCATCTTACATTAGTAACTTCTGCTGAGTTAAATAAATAATATCTAGTGGTGTGAAATGACTCCAGTTGATCTTAAAATGTCGTTACCAAGTTACCTACTCAAAGTAATAATAATAATAATAATAAATTAACAGTAATAACAATAACACTATCAGTAAAGACCACTTCCAAAACTCAACAACTAGTTATCATCGTTACACTCTACTCTCCACCCTTATAGACAAGCCTATCCAGACTCAATGGGGCAACAGGACAATGGGCATGGACCAATGGACTCAATGAACCAATGGACTTTAATGGATCGATGGAACTTTAGACTCACTGGAACCAATGGACCATAGGATTAACGAACCAATGAATTCAGTGGACTAATTGTCTCAATGGATAAATGGACACATTGACTTAGTGGAACAATAGACTCACTGGATCAGTGGACTAATGGCTTCAATGAACCAATGGACTCAGTGGACCAAACGCCCAATGGACTCAGTAGACCAATGGATTCAATAGACCAATGGACTAATGAACTCAATGGACCAATGTGAAAAAATACCTAACAAATAATACTGATGTTCATCGTATAATCACCAACGGAGGAAAGCAGCTGACTCTAATGAGGTCCTTAACTGCCTCGCTTCCCTCGTTAATTCCCGCCAAACTACCTGTTTAAGTAACGTACATGACCGCGTGCGGCTCTCTATGGGGGGTAGCTGGTGCTTCAGATGGCATCATAATCTCATTCTGTACTGTCCGGGTAATCTACTTTTAATGAACCGTGAGTCGCGGATAGTATGGTTCGAAGCAAAGGTTCAGATGCCTCGGGTTATGATCTGGTTATCTCGTGTTATGGTGTTGGTGATTATGAAGCAGTTTGAGACAGTTACGAATCCTGTTGTGAAGTGGTTTATCATCTTTAAGAATAATAGTTAGATCATTATCTCGAGGTTTATGATTACAATGTGCGTCGAAGATTCTGAAGCAAAGTTGGAAGCCCTTATAGAGGAATAATATAAACTATGAGTTCAGATAAGACTTTCATCGTTGTTGTGTGTTTAATGGTTCACGGTAAAGGTTTATATCCCAAAGTCTTGATCATGACCATGTCTCATAACACAGTAGTTCGAGCAGTCTGAAGCAACTTTCGAAACACTTGTGATAAAACTGTACTGTTTATACATCGTCAGATAAAAATGACTAACAGTAAGAGTTGAATGGTTTAAGGCTTAGTGTCAAAACTCACATTATAACTGAGTGTAATACATTATGGTGTCCGGGACAATACTCCAGGGCATATATGAAAAATGTTGCAGACAAATTTATTAATAGATCATAATCATCTACATTTATTAACCTCAAGGACCGATTGGCTCAATGAGGTTAGGTTACGTCGTGAAACTTGATATTGCCTTATTGCCAGGTTCAAAATACGACTTTTATTAGCACAGAGGGTCAAATGTTTCATTACCGGGTCTCCAAGATTTGATATTACGATCGTCTCATATGACAGACGAACACTCTGAAGCAGTGTTGAAACATTTATGGATATTGCTTTATTGGCACATCGAGATTAAACTTTTATTATCAATAACGGTTGAGTGGTTCATGTCAAGTAATGAATTATTCTCTTTTATAAACCTGAGTCTTACCATGCTGAAGAACGTAAATGGTTCATACCGTACTACCAAGCCTTCAGAGACTTGAGTCATATTCGATCTTAGCATTACAGTATCGAAGACAAATGGAGCAATGAAGCAATGAAGCAATATTCGAAACAGTTAAAAAACAGTTCCTTATTAATGATTCGTTTCTGTATTACAATCATTCCTTCAGTAACCCAAAGAATTAAATGGTTCATGAGAGGGTGTCGATGTTTCGGGAGTAACTCGTATTCCAAGTCTTGAGAAACGAGTTATGAAGCCATTACTCGAGACAGTTACGAGAGAACACGGTGTATTAGTTCATATCAATAGATGAAAATCAGGCTATTTAATTAGCAGAGATTACACCAGTCCCTTAATGACCACCAATTTAGCGTTTAATAGAGGTTAATAGCCAGATATTATATAGCGTGTCTAGTGCTATACATGGATCAGTTTTTTACCCGAACAACAGTTATGGGAGATGTTCACTTCAGCTCCGTCACTTTATCGATGTTTTATGACGAGAACTTCATTATATCTGAGTTTTAATGAATTTATTGAGTAACCCGTAAAGAGCCAAACTAACTTAACAAGACTGATCAATACCTAATCTAACTTAACCCAGACCTAACCTAATCAAACCTAACCTAACCTAACCTAACCCACCCAAAATATACATATACATATAGAATTCACAAAAAAAACTGTATTGATATTTAAAATTAATTTGATCAACTGAGACGAGATTAACCAAACGTGTCATCATGATAGGGTGATGTTCATGATAGGATGATGTATGTGCATGATAGGGACAAGGACTCACAAGGACTCATAAGGCCTCACAAGGACTCATAAGGCCTCACAAGGACTCATAAGGGGGCTTAACGGAGGCTGTACGGCTAAGGCAACACTACAACGATTAAAGGTGATGTTAGGAGAGTAGGTTGGAGGATTGTCGACCTTGAGGTAATAATGTGTGGGTTGTCATTGTCTGCTTCTGCGGTTATGACCCCACCCCCTTCCCCCACCCGAAATCCCAGCTGGTCAGTTTGGTGAGAGGAGGTGGAGGTGGGGGAAGAGGAGGAGGAGAAGAAGAAGGAGGAGAGGGATGGACGAGAAGAGGGGAAGAGGAAGAGGAGGAAAATAGTAGGAGGAGGAGGAGGAGGAAAAGTGGGAAGGAGAGAGAGAGAGAGAAGGATGTGAAGGAGAGAGAGAGAGAGAAAAAAAGAAAAGAATAGTAGAAATAGGGAGAAACAGAAAGGAATAAAGGAGAGAGCAAATACAGAGAATAATATTGGAAGAAGAGATGAAGAGAGAGAGAAAGCAAAGTAAGACGAGGGAGTTGAAGAGGAAGAAAGAGAGATAGAAGAAGAGATAAGTAGAGAAGGGAGAGAAAGAGAGAGAAAAAGACATTAACAGAGAAGGAGAGGGAAGAGGGAAGGGTGAGTAAGTGAGCATCGGGTGGAAATTGAGTGGAAGAAATAGAAAGGGAGAGAACGAGGAAGAAGGGAGGATGAGAGAGAGAGAGAGAGAGAGAGAGAAAGAAAGAGAGAGAGAGAGAGAGAGAGAGCATTGATTGATAACACAAGACAGAACAGTTGTCTCCAAATCACCTTCCACCTCACCCATATGCAAATCAGTTTCTGGGTTAGGTTAGGTTAGAAAGAGAAGCTGAGAATGTGAGAAAGAGAGAGAGAGAGAATGAGAGAAAGAGACAGAGAGATAATAACACCTTCTTAACTAAGAAACAGCATCATTTATTATCATCATCTTGACGTTATAATAATGTTTTCACTAATGTATGTATGTATGGATGCAAAGAAAGAGAGAGAGAGAGAGAGAGATTCTTATCTCATTTCGTTAGACGTAGAGAGACAATTAGAAAAGGTAATCTCTTAAGCAGGTGTTGGAGAGAGAGAGAGAGAGAGACAAGACACATATTTTCAGATGGAGCCGTGAGATATGTAATCAGTCTTTTTACCCCGGCAGGAATTTTAGGTGAAGAGTTGCAGTGGATTAAAGGGACTAGTTATTGAGTCTGTTTTACAAAAGTTAAATGATATGTAGATTAGTTCACTCAATAATAGACTGTCGTATTGTGTGTAATAATAATAATAATAATCATAATCATAATCATCATCATCATCATCATCATCTAAAAACATCCCTCTCCTACGAACACTCTCTCCCCCCCCCACTCCCACTCCCCTCCCCACCCCACTCCCCCCACCCCAAATATATAAATAATAATACGGAGCAACAATTTCTGGGTCAAGTCATTTAAGAAATAAGAAAAGTTTGCAACAGAAGGTGAGGCAAAACCCACTCAGTTCAGGGCACGATCTCAGCCCAGCGATTTCCCTAGTGACCAAGACGGACTAAGGGTTCGGAGAGACAGTTTGTTATTCACTAAAGCTTCATTAGAGAGACAGTTTATGCATTTGTATTGTTTTAATCTTTAAGTACTCACCAAGAATTACGTTCACCGTGACCTTTGACCTCTGACCCACATACACAGGTCATGACAATAGCTTTCTGTTTGTTGTTATATAATGACTAATACCTGAGTCGTGCCAGCACTTCCCTGATCATTATTCTTCCTCACCTGTCTGTTCAGGTGTGAGTACGATGATGTAACACCTAACATCAATTTTATTTATTATTTTGCTCAGATTGATTAATATATCTAGTGTTTAGTTAGAAAATGAGAAGAGAAAATATATCGAGGGTGTTTTCTGCGACGTAAATGTTCATCTGTGTTTTGTATAAATGTTGAATCTCTGTCTATAATTTCATATGTTACCTGTGTGTTATAATAAACCAGGTGGAAGTTATTTACGATGTGATTTGTCCTTTTTTTTTTACCGTTGTGGGCTTTTTTTCTTTTCTTTTTTAGCCCCAACAAAAGTTAAATCCACCTTCCCATTTTATGTGTCAAGGTGCAATGTAATTTTTCAGAAGATTTTATTTTCCTCTCGCCTTCAGAAATTTGGGGTGGTCATGTCGCTTGTGAGGTAAAAATGAGTATTTCCTCGACTCTGGAAAAATATTATTGGAATTCAATGGCGGTAAACACTGGTCTCTCTCTCTCTCTCTCTCTCTCTCTCTCTCTCTCTCTCTCTCTTCCCCAATAGATCTCAAATCCTCTGATCTGACGTGATTTGGTGAAATGATTGCTTGTTCCAGTCCTATATAGCGAGTTGGCGGTGAATGGTAAGGGGTGTATTATCCGAAATAAATACCACAGCCACAATTTTCCGGATTACCCGAATTATCCGAATCTTCCGTATTATCCGAATTATCCGAATCTTCCGAATTATCCGAATTATATAGCAAGATGAAGGCCGTGATAGAAACAAATATAATATATAATTTCCGGGGGTATATGACCGTAGTTCTGTATAGTAATTTCTGAATATCCGATCAGAGGTATATATATTTTTCCGAATTATATAAACCATACCCAATATAATAATTTTAGCCTATAGTAGAGAAAAGTATTATACCCATTAATTATTGTGGTTTAGTTAGGGCCAGATATTTTATATTAATTTATGTTTCTCGTAATTTTACTTTCAAAGTTTAATGTCAAAGATCAGAATAATAGAAACGGGTGATTATACAACATTTACAAACGTAATGATTTAAATACGGATTCAATTAATAATAATTCGTTATAAAATACAAGATCATTAAATTAAAACATAAATTACATTAAAACCCATGAAGGTAATATGCCTTTGTTCTTATGAAAACTAACTACAAGGATAAGAAATTCCTGATATACTGAGGAAGTTGGTAATACTTTGGATCACGTTCGCTGTTAAAGGGACGTATTGGAGTCCTGTAGTTATTTGGTGTGACCTTATGTGATCTAGTTATTTAAGGGCACAGAAGCGAATAAAAATAATAGGGAGAGAGAGAGAGAGAGAGAGAGAAAGAGATTTAGAAAAGCGGTAGAGAGAGAGCAAAAGACTATGATTAATAAAAATGAGAAATAGTGAGAAAAAGAGAGAGACATTATGATGAAAGCGTAAGTGAAAAGGAGAAAGAACCAGGAGACGAGAGAGAGAGAGAGAGAGAGAGAGGGGGGGATAATGAGACAGAAAATATAATGAGACATAGAGAAATAATGAGAGACAGAGAGAGATAATGCTAAAAATAGATAGAACCACAACCAATCACCCACCAAATTTTGACATCGGTCGATTCAGTAATACGGACGTTTACTTAATTACAGGTTGTGATGACGTCGTCCAACCCTAACAACTGTTGACCTGAATTCTTGAAAGATCATAAAATATACTTTGTTCATAACTGGTGATTTGAGAGTACATCTAATTGAAGCTATATTTCTTTTTTACCTCAAGCTACGATACAAAGTCGGGTTCTCATAGGATCGTAAGTTACATTTTTCTCTTAATTGTTCATGTGGAAATGTATCTGAATGCCTCACTTAAACTACGATACAAAGGTGACACTTAAAATGGCGTCGATATAGCACTGACACTCTACCATACCTAATATTAAGTAAAATTATATAGTTAAGGTTGAGTCTCAGTATAAATTTGATGTAATTTTTTAATTTTTTTTATATGTGTTTTTGCTTAAGTCGAACAGATTAAGTTTTACAACGTTATTTTTATTTTAATCTGAATTCCACCTTTTAAATATCTCAAGACAAGCTGCAGGTACACACACACACACACACACACACACACACACACATATATATATATTTAATAAGTAAATAAATAAGATAAATACAATTCACATCATTTTGACTTCTCACTCAATATTCTCACGAAAACAAAGTATCTGTTTCATAATAATTTGCAAGTCAAAGTCACTAATACTTTTCCTTTCTTTTTACTTTCAATTTCTAATTAAAATTTCATCTCACTTGAATGTACAGGTAAAATGTCATTGTAGAAAATAGCTACAAATTAGTTAAAAAGTATATAAATATTTTTTTCCCTGAGATAACGACCAGAGCAATTTTTTTATATCGCGCGAGTCATCTGTTACCTAACCAAACCTAACCGAACCTAACCTAACCAAACCTAACCAAACCTAACCAAACCTAACCAAACCTAACCTAACCTAACCAAACCAAACCAAACGTGTTAAATTTTTAAGTGAATATTGTGTACATTTCTCTGGAGCAGCGAGTTTACAAAAGGAACAAATACAGTTTTATCTCGTTGTAGTGTGGGAGATAAGACCCTGCAGTAATAAAAACAACAAAAACAATAATATTATCACCAACAACAACAACAACAACAACAACAACAACAAACCCTACACACAAAGGAACAAATAAGATTCTTTCTCACCAACAAGAAAACTCCAATTAAAAAAATTAAAAATAAAATAAAAATCTTTCTTTCGCTGTAATAAGAGAAACGAAGGAAGAAATTTTAACCCAATTGGCTGTCGAGTAATTCTCCTGCTCCTCCTCCCCGGATCCCCCTGTTCCTCGTTCTCCCCCCCCCCCTTCCTCCCCCTCCTCTTCCTCCTCCATTTATCCCTAATTACCGCTATCATTATCCTGTTTTATCACCACGTGGGTATAACGACTTGCGCCTTATTCCACATTCTCTCTCCCACACAATTTGCTTCCATTGTAAAACTCGCCGCCGCGTCTTGGTGAGAGAGAGAGAGAGAGAGAGAGAGAGACTGAAAATGAGTGGGGTGGAGATAGAAGGGTGGGAGGGGGGATGAGAGGGAGAAAAAGATGGGTGGATGGTAGGATGGGGGAGAGGGAGGGGGAGGGATGGGGAGAGAATGACAGGGACCCACGTCAAAGAATTAGCCAAAACCATTCCATCACCTCCCTCCACGACAGGAGGAGCGGGACAGTAAGGTTAACTTGTCACCATACACAATAATACAGTCCATTAATATTACACACACACACACACACACACACACACACACACACACACAGAAAGATCCCTCGTCCACGAATTGCTGTTCGACACCACAATTGCATCCAGCCCATACGAACACGTACTGATCGCTATTCGAACGACCCAGTCCCAACCATTGTAAAATTATCAATAACTTGTAATCAACCAGTGTATTCACTCCCAGTCAATCTTACTTTTTGCACTGTCACTATGTTGAAATGCCCTGTAGTTTGAGCTTCTCCCCGCCTAGTTATTATATATCATATTTGTATCCCTTATGTTACTTGTATATTATTTGTAAATCAAGAGACCCATTCTCCAATTATGTAACTGTATATTTTCAGTTACACACATACATACATACAGACAGACAGACAGACAGACAGATAAAAATAGAAACTGTCATTTTCCTTTTCCAACAACTACATTTTGTTCAGCAGGTACTTAACAGCTTTTAGAAATTTTATGGCAGTTCATTGTTTTCTGTTATGATGGAAGAGTGTGTGTGTGTGTGTGTGTGTGTGTGTGTGTGTGTGTGTAGAGGTGGCATGACGCGAGCGATTATCTCAGGGTAAACGCTATATCTTTCAGACAATACTCGAAAAAGAGAGAGAGAGAGTGGAGGAGGAGGAGGAGGAGAGAGAGAGAGAGAGGGGGGGGGTGGGTGGGTGGGGAGGGTGGAGGTACTGTTATTGTAGGCCAGAACACAGAGCGGTCAGACCAGGCCAGGCAGTGTGTCCCTGGCTCTCGTGCCGTCAACACGCTCTCTCTCACATACTCTCTCTCTCTCTCTCTCCCTCCAAACTACGAAACCGCTTGGGGTCTCTCTCCCTACGCATCACCGTACAGTTACTACCAATACGCCTGAGGTTAACACAGTGTAAATATACAATAAAAGTGAACTGATATTAATTGTTCCACGAGAAGTTTTATCATGGTGGCCAATGTGAGTTTGTTTTTGTTGATGAAGTTATCCAGTTCATCGGATAGAAACTGAAGAGAAAACAAACTTGTGTTGATCTTGTGTTGATCTTGTGTTGATCTTGTGTTGATCTTGTGTATGTGTTGCGTTGTGTTGCTTTTTGGTGTAAGAAAGTTATCGCTGGACTCATGATAACATATGTATAAAATATTAGCTGTTGTACGACTAAGGTGAATTGAAGTTGGTTGTAGTGATTTGTGTGTGTGTGTGTGTGTGTGTGTGTGTGTGTGTGTGTGTGTGTGTGTGTGTTAATGAATTACGTAAGGGAAAATAAAGTTTGGTTGAATAGTCTTCTTACTACTACTACTACTACTACTACTACTACTGCAACCGTCAATCACCATCATCACTACCAGTAATACGAGGTTGCTATAACAGGTACCACCAGTATCACAACTACCACTATCGTCACTACTACCACAATTATTATTTCCATCACTAGCACGACCATTAAAACCCACCACCATCGCGATTATCAACCACCACTATCAACTACCACCATCATCGCAATTATCAACCACCATCATTACCACTAGCAACCACCACCATCAATCACCATCAACCACCACCATCAATCACCATCAACCACCAACACCACTATCAACCACCATCTCTATCACAGACAGCTACCACCATTACCTTCACGAATAACTGACAAATACAATGATAGAATTTAGTGTAAGCAATAAAATGACAATGAATGATCTAGAAGGAAGATCAAACAAAGCATATCACAGAGTAAACACAGCACAGCACAGCACAACACAGCACAGCACACAATAACTTAGAGCAACAAAATGAAGAACAATAATTTAACAGTGAACAATATCGTCAAACACGACAGAGAAGAACAGTTAAAACCAGCAGCATAACACAGCACAATGCAGAAGAACTTAGCTTAGAACAGCATAGTGGTGTTAAAGTTATCATCAAAAAGCGCAACACAGAATAGATCAACACAGCATAACACAGTGTAGAACAATGTAACAGTACAACGCAGAAGCACAGCACAGCACAGCACAGCACACAGCACGTTGGCCACAGCATCGAGCGAACAGCATCCCTCCAGTGTTATCATGTGAGTGTTGTAAACCATTTATTATCGTTTATTCTTGTATATTTCAACTACTGTGTTTTAATATATATATTTTTTTTCATTTCACGTTCGTTATCTTCGTTATATGACCGTTAAACTCGTTGTAACCGTTATATCCGTTAACAATTGTTATAACCGGTGAACTTGTTGTAAGAATACGACCGTTATATCTGTTATGACCGTTACGCCGTTGCAACCGTTAAAGT
>NW_024752137.1:520000-542500 GCF_018991925.1 Homarus americanus
GGATATTTTATCGGGTTGATTTATAGGTGTGTGTGTGTGTGTGTGTGTGTGTGTGTGTGTGTGTGTGTGTGTGTGTGTTTTCCCTCACTCCCATCTCAGATTCTGGATGATTTTAATAATTAGCATTAACCAACAAGTCACTGAGGTTAGATATGGACAAAATGAAGCCACCGTGACCTTAGCTTGACCACTAATCGATTAGGACAATGGTCAGAATTTACTCCGACTTGCTCCCCGGTACGAGACTTTCCCCAAGGTAAAGCTGCCGGCCGCACGATGTTGTAATAGAGAGAGAGAGAAAGAGAAAGGTCAGGGTCATTTAATGGTTAGTATCATGTCAAATATTAAGGTCAGGGTCGTGTCAATGGCCAGTGTTAGGTCAGAGGTCAGGTCAGAAGTCGGGGAGCAGATCAAGTCAGGAGTAAAGAAAAGGAGAGCAGAGTAACTGAAACGTGGGTGGCTGTGTCCGTAGAGTTATGCATCAAAATTTAATAACTCCTTTATTTTTCAACTCGTAATTTCAAGTAGATATACATGTTTTCTTAACTTTTTTTTTACTCAGTTACATGCATACACTATCTTATATACAAAATCTGTAATAATAATTAAAATAAATACTTACCATAAGGTCAAAAAGAGAAAGGATAAACATTTCTTGGTGCGCTAGAGTTCGTGAGCTGAGCGGCTGAGGTGGGAAGGAGGTCAGTTGAGTGTAGGTTCCCAGGCGCTCTGAGCTGTCTCCCTCGTTTAGAAGTGAGATGTGCTGTGTTTGAGAGCTGTGTGCTGTGACCAAGAGATAGCTGACGGGTGTGTGCTGTGTTTGAGAGCTGTGCTGAGAGAAAGAACTAGCTGACGGCTCTCTCTCTCTCTCTCTCTCTCTCTCTCTCTCTCTGCGATAAACAAGGTGGATGAGACAGATAACGATAAACAAGGTGGATGAGACGGATAGCTATAAACGTCTTTTAACACCAATTTCGTGGAAAAATTTATGAAATCTTTATACTGTAAATTCTGACATTTTTAATTGTTTTTTCTTTATTTATTTCATTTTTCAAAACTCTTCTCAACTTACACCATTGTTATTCAAATCATGCGTGTGTGAGTTTGTTTTTGTTTTCTTTGTTATTTTCTTTTTAACAAGTAAACAAATATTCCAAGTCGGGAAAAAAAAAGGAACGTATACGGTGGTTGTGTGTAAGTTAGTCGACCCAACTTAAGATACTTTGTTGTCAAGCTTCCAGGGAGAAAAAGTTATATAAGTCGTTAATGGACAAGAGAGAGTGTTTTATGTATTATCTCTCTCCCTTTAATTCTCTCTGTCTGTCTGTCTGTCTATCTGTCTGTCTGTCTGTCTGTCTGTCTATTTCTTTTTTCTCGGTAACTCTCTCTCTGCCTTGTTCAATTACACTCGCCTCTTGCAAGAAACACTAAACAAATACTGATTATCTTCTACTCGTTCCTCGCTTGTTATCTCAATACAAAACAAGACTTCTACAAGACCAAACATACGAGTTAAACAAGCACAGAACAAACACGACGTAAATGTTAAGGTGTGTGTGTGTGTGTGTGTGTGTGTGTGTGTGTGTGTGTGTGTGTGTGAGTTTTATTTAAAGGATTGTAGGAACCTCAAACGTTTTCATGGTAAATTTCTCTCCTGATCTCAGTCCTACATGTCTGACTTAACTTACGTCACAAAAATAGATTTTCAAGAATACTAAGTTAATTTTTTTTATAATAGCTAGTGAAGGGATAACGTATTTAACCTCAGTTAAGTTACGGCATAAAAATATATTCTCAAAGGATCCCAAGTTAAATTTTTCTATTAATTGGAGATGTGAGAATATATCGAAGTTTCCCTTAACCTGCGAAGAAAAATTTAATTCTCAAAGGTTCTTATGTTCTGGTGAGGTGAGAACTGATATTAAGATTACCACATGAAGTTATAACACAAATATGACATAAAAAAAATGGCTACCAAATTCCGCCGAGACTCTACACGTTCTCTCTTACCCAGTTACAACAGGTACAGAAATAACTTACGAGTGTTTGATAACCGTAACTCTCGTAAAGTTAAGTTAACCTGAGGGAAGAAGGCAGGTATCTTGAGCTAAATTTACGGCAGTTTCTCCTCAGTTGCTCGACAGTGATAAGAACTTTAAATGTTCTCATAAAAGTCTAGTGTGTAAGAGAATAATAATAATAATAATAATAATAATAATAATAACTGATATACCATAATATACACACATAATATAACATCAACCACCATCACTATACTTACAAGAAAACTATGACAAAATTACTTCCTGCTGATTCATATATTAATTACATGTGATAAAGGTAATAAGGTGATAATTAGTTGTTAATGAGGGTTATTAGTGTATGTTTGTCTGTATGGTACTGTCAACGCCTTAAATATTCTGCCATAATCAGAATAAAAAATCAGAAAGAAAAATGATGATGATGATAATAATAATGATAATGATGAGGATGATGACAGTGATGAGGATGAAGATGACGATGACAGTGATGATGATGACGATGATGATGATAATGACAATGATGAAGATGATGATGACAGTTATGATGACGATGACATTATACAATTAACATAATCTAACATCCGTCTTTCCTCCTCCACAGTGACGATGACGACGATGACGATGACGATGTACTACGCCGTCAGGCTACTTAGCTTCACTGGCCTTGGTGAGTAATGTGTAGTGTAGTGATGATGGGTGTGGTGATGTAGTGATGATGGGTGTGGTGGTGTAGTGATGATGTATTGTGGTGGTGTAGTGGTAGAGATATATTAATACAGTAATTCACGGATACAGTGATAGAACAGAATAGCGGTACAGCGGTACACACACACACACACACACACACACACACACACTAAATTACAGTCATATAATATACATCAAAATTCATAATTACAGGAGAAAAATACATGAATCCAGCTACAGTTTCAACACCTAAGCCTGAATCATCTCTGTCTGTCTGCCTGCCCGTCTGTCTGTCTGTAATCTGGTAAGTGGGTGGCAGCCATACAACCTGAGTTAAAGTGACACAATAAAACATTTAAAGTTAGGGTTATGTTGTTAAGTTAAAATATATAAATCATCTGTCAATGGTGATTTTTATACAAGTTAAGAGGTAGGGAAGAGAGCGTAGTCTTTACTGGGTGGAGGGTGGGTAGGGTGTGGTCTTAGAAGGTCTGGGTGGGGTGTGGGTAGGGTGTGGTTTTAGCAGGTCTGGGTCGGGGGTGGGTAGGGTGTGGGTAGGGTGTGGTCTGGGTGGCTTAAGTTGTATACATCTGTTTTGTCCGGAATTGGAAATATTTAGTTCTCAGTCAAGTGATTAACAAATAATAACACAGAAGAAAGTGTTAAATTATCCTCATATTGTTAACATCTTCCATCTAACCAAGAAAGAAACACAAAACAAAAAACAAATAAAAACATGGCAAGTAACCCAAAGTAACACAGAAAGACAGGAAGTAACAGCAGGGAATATGGCAAGTAACACAAAATAACGCAGAAAAACAGTAACTAACAGCAGTTAACATGGCAAGTAACACTAGGTAACACAAGAGAGGGACATCAAGTAACATCAAATAACAACAGGTAACAGCAAGCAAACACAGGCTGAGCCAAACTGAGCCGACGATTGCTTTCTGCAGACTCCCTGAGAGGATAAGTTTGGACTCATGTGTGTGATAACAAAGAAAAACACTCTCTCTCTCTCTCTCTCTCTCTCTCTCTCTCAGTTAAACTACTAGTCACCAGGGAGTCGACCAGCCTGCTCCACAATACGGCTGACATTAATGTTTGTTATTTGTGTGTGTCTGTCTATCTGTCTGTCTGTCTATCTGTCTGTCTGTCTGTCCACGACCCACAGGAGGAGCCATGAGTGACAGGTCCTCTTCAGTGTGCCAAGGTCAAGTTAGGTTTATATTCATCAAAATCAGTCTCTATGACCCTCCAGGCTTCTCGTGGCTTAATAGGAACTTTTTGGTGTTTTTTTTTTTTGGTCTGTGAAATATGGGTTACGTAGGCTCGACCACCCTGGGTAAATAAATAGACAGTGTGGCGAGAATTACACCCGATAGCCGTAATTTCCTCAACTGTGGATCGAAAAAGGGACCCAAATGATACAAAGCGAGTGCTGCATCCAGTCATCCAGTGCTGCATCCAGTCAGTCAGTCAGTCAGTCAGTCAGTCAGTCAGTCAGTCTACACACTCTATTTTTGGCTATATAAAACTACTAATAATAATAAACATAGAGAAATATATAGAGAGCCTAGCGTTCAAAGAGAGAGAGAGAGAGAGGAGGCTTATCCCCGAGAGAGAGAGAGAGAGAGAGAGAGAGAGAGAGAGAGAGCAACACCTGGACTTATACTTGTGTTTTCCCCAGTACAGCAGCCGTCTAAAGAGCACAACACACTGTAGAAAAAACCCATGAATACTGAATTCTTGCCGTGGAGAGAGAGAGAGAGAGAGAGAGAGAGAGAGAGAGAGAGAGAGAATAATAATATAGATAAAGAAAGACAGACATACAGATGGCCAAACAAAGAGGCGAGAGAGGGAAAGAGAGACAAGAACGAGAGAAAGAGCAAGAAAATGAGGCAAGAGAGAGAGAGAGAAACAGAAGAACGAAAGAGAGACAGACAGGCAGAAAGACAGACATAGGGACAGAAGACGATGATATCAAAGCCCACCAACTACCTCACCTACATATATAACGTAAGAGAAAATATCCTAACTAATACGGCCATATACAGTACTACCATCTCTGAAATCCTCCCCCTACCGTGTCTTGGGATAGACTGAGTGGTTCTCAATGTCGCCGCTAGAGGGCTACTGGGGAGGGTTACCAAACAGGGATATATTGTAACTATTTTTTTCCTATTCTAATCTGTTGTTTGTTCACGTCGAACAAGAAAGATAATGATGATGATGATGATGATGATGATAATAATAATCTTCATCATCAAAATCATGAATAAATCAATAATTATTTCACACACTTACTCATTACAACATCCTGGGGAAAAAATATGCTTCTAATAACACCCTGGGAAAAAAAAAAACCTGTCGTCAAATACCCTGGGAAAAAAAAAAGTCGTCAAAACACCCCGAGGAAAAGTGTCGTCAAATACCTTGGGAAAAAAAAAGAGCCTCAATAACATCCGGCGAAAAACAAACTTGCCATAATAACATCCTGGGAAAAAAATAACTTCAAAACACCGGCTAATTATTCCATCAAATGTGAATAATTGTTGTAATTAGTAACTTTTTCAGGTAAATTACAGGTATCTTGATGAATGTATTTGAATGGTCATAGGCTGTACTCTCTCTCTCTCTGATCTGCGAATTGAAGGTTGTTAATGAACTCAATTGGCAATTCTAGCTAGCCTATAATTGAGTCTCTTAGACCAGGCTGACCCAAGATGACCTCTACCCCCCTTCAGGAACACGGGGTCAATTTACCTGTTGCTATTCTCTAAATGACCTCATCCCCTGGTGACCTGACCTCGCGTTCTCTCCTTCTAAGTATCTCTCCTTCTTCTATTAGTCTCTCTCTCTCTCTCTCCCCAATATCACACCTCCTCACCCCCGAGAACACAGAATAACATACAATATAACTTTCACACCTACATGTCCTAACGTCCCAGCCACTATGAAGCTCTCAAAGACTCAGCAGTGTGAGGGTGTGTGCTGGGTGAGTTTGTTACCTGTGGGAAATACAATTCGCGAGGCAGTGTGTTGTGCAGAAATGGAATTCCTTTTGGGATATGCCAGCGAGCCAGGAAGGGTTGGGCTGTGTCGGATCTGAGGAGGGTGGATATATATATATTTGTGTGTGTGTGTGTGTGTGTGTGTGTGTGTGTGTGTGTGTGTGTGTGTGAAAATAAACATCGCTCATAAACGCAGCTTTCACTTTCCCTCTCACTCTTTTATTTCCTCTTTATTCAAATTTGTTTAATAACGAGAACTAAAAAAAACAAAATATAAACAAACATTAAAGTGAACTAAATAATCATTCATAATAAAGAAAAATTACCAAACACAAAAAAACAAAAGCAAAAAATCGACCTTTCAAAACAGCCCCAAATAATCTTAAAACACGTAATCATAAGTTTAATTTATGTTATTTTTTCGATATGTCAAGTTTAATGTTTAATAAGTTACTTTTTAGTCAATAGTAAATTAGAGATAAAAGATAATTGATGGGTTATATAGTTAAAGAGATGAGAGATAATTGATGGGTTATATCGTTAAAGAGATGAGAGATAATGGGGTTTAGTATATCGTTAAAGAGAGGAGAGTTATGGCTAATAATTTCGTTCGTTAAATTAATTATCTCTTTCTGTCTCTGCTTCTTCTCTTCGTCTCTTTGTCTCTCTCTTTTTGCCAGTGTCACTTTCTCATAGATATTATCACCATAAACTGCTTACCGAACAGTCTCTCTCTCTCATCTTATCTCTCTCTCTCTCTCTCTCTCTCTCTCTCTCTCATTTGCTTCTCTTATCGTCTTTCAATCACAATAGAAACAAATGAAAATAAATTAATAAAAGATAAACGAAAGAACCATTGTACTTACTATTAACCTATCCCTTTTGTTCTGGTTTGCGGTGGCTGAATAGAAACAGTACTCGCCTTCTGTCCTATAGGTCACAGGTTCGCATCCGTGATACCACCAGTCGAGTCAGCTGTAAATAGGAACTTCATTTTAGTTGGGAGAATGGAAGTGGTCAATTGCAGTGCCGGTTATAATGACTATCTGTTTACTGAAGGTTAGCCAATCAGTGTACTGTATCCAAACTGCCCTTAAATGTCTTAATCTTTCATGAAAACGAATTGAGCGTTTTTGTTATCTCTCTCTCTCTCTCTCTCTCTCTCTCTCTCTCTCTCTCTCTCTCTCTCTCTCATGAATACCACCACATTCGACTGATCGCACTTCGAGAGCCAATTTCAGTATTTCACAATAACGATGGGGGAAACATTTTTAATTAGTTGTTGTAAATAAAATAAAGAGGCGGAGAGAAGTTAAGGAAACACTTAAGAGATGTGTTGAAACTTGGGTGTGTGTGTGTGTGTGTGTGTGTGTGTGTTGACTGTATCTGTGTGTGTCTGTGTCGTTTATGTCTGTCTGTCTGTCTGTGTCTCTGTAACCCAACAGCGGTAGTGAAGAACACCTCTAGATATTAAGGTGTTTTGTTGGCCAAGGTCAGGGAAGGTCAGGGATGGAAGGAGGTCAAAATCAGTATCTCCTCCAAACTCCTTCCTCCTCCTTTTCCTCCATCACTTCCCCTCCCCCTTCTCCTCCTCTTTTACCTCCCCCCCCCCACCCCCCCCAAGGGTAGATGGAGGGAGGGAGAGATGGTGTAGGTTGGAAGAGCTCTCACACACATTTAGATCATCATTAATATAAAATAAAAATCAATGTCGTTAATAATCTTTTGGTGGAAATTAATTATGACGGAATACATTATCTCTAAGAGGGAAGGAATATTAATTTATTTATTCATTTTATAATTAAATATTTAGGGTCATTATTTGTATTTTACTAGAAGTTAAATTTAATTAACATAACTAAACCAACTTAATTTAGCCAATTTAGAGAATTTATGTTAATTGGTGTTAATTTACCTTATTTAATAATGTTAACTTATAACCAACTGAGGATAAGTTACCCAGCTTAACTTACCTTAGTAACTAACTTATTTTAACTTACTCTAACCAATTTATCTTTATTAACTAATTTAACATAGCGTAATTAATTTTTTTCCCCTTTTATCACACTTCAATGCCCTCAACTTATCCTAACAAACTTAACTTACCCAACTTAATTTAACTTAACTAAATTAACATACGGTAATTAACTTATTTAATTTAACCAATTTAACTTATCTAATTGGTCTATTTAATTTAACTCAAACCAAAACACAACTTATGATAACCAACGTAACTTTTAATCAATTCACTTTTCCTAGAGAGAGAGAGAGAGAGAGAGAGAGAGAGAGAGAGAGAGAGAGGAGTGACGCAGGAAGACGAAAGTTAAGATTTAATAAGAAACTTTACATAGCTGAGAAAATTCTATTATAACCCAAAGTTTTTTGTTTTTTTTTACTTTTGAGTTCAGGGAAAAGTTTATCATGGAAGACTTTGATATATTAACTATCTTATATAGGACAAACACACACACACACACACACACACACACACTGATAGCCATTTCGAAATGTCTAAATCTCCATTATTATTTTTTTTTCAATTTAAAACTCTATAAAATAATGGATGACTTCCCCAATATATATTTTTCGTCACCTTTTTTTATAATTTGTTTTAAATAACAGAACATGAAGCGGCGGTAAAAAGTTATTCCCTTTAGAGTTATATACAGATGAAAAAAAAAAATATAAGCTATTGTTTATATAAATAATAATAAAAGGCTTTTATTTTCTCTGTCCACATCCCAATGACGCTCTGCAGTGATGGATATTAACACAAATTTCAACATAGTTTTGATGTAAAAAAAAATAATATAATGAAACAAAGATAACAAAAACATAAACAAATACAAACAAGAAAGAAAGATAGAAACATTAAAATTATATAAACACCAAAAAAAAAGAGGCAGAAACAAATGCAGAAAGAAACAAATAAAAATAAAGATAAAAGTCTCAGAAACAAATGCAAAGAAATATTTATATGATAACTTAGTACCAGATAGGAGACAAAATTATTACTAACACAACTCTCAGCTCACAACACTAACACACCTCTCAGCTCACACCTTAACACACCTCTCAGCTCACACCTTAACACACCTCTCAGCTTACACCAATAACTCACAACTCTCAGTTCACACCACTAAAACACACCTCTCAGCTCACACCTTAACACACCTCTCAGCTCACACCTTAACACACCTCTCAGCTTACACCAATAACTCACAACTCTCAGTTCACACCACTAAAACACACCTCTCGGCTCACACCAATAACTCACAACTCTCAGTTCACACCACTAAAACACACCTCTCAGCTCACACCACTAACACACACCACTCAGCTCACACCACTAACACACACCACTCAGTTCACACCACTAAAACAACTCTCAGCTCACAACACTAACACGCCAACACTTGCCAGCCACTACGACCCAGGCTCTGAATTGGCTGGCGAATGAGAACGATCGCCAGGGTAAGTTTACATACATAGTGAGGTGTGAGGATTCTAGCACACGGGTCTCTCAAGGGTGTGTGTGTGTGTGTGTGTGTGTGTGTGTGTGTGTGTGTGATGGCAGGTGAAGGTTCAAGCGTGTACCCCTTGTGGATGACTTAAGTTCAAACACAAAATTAGATTCCAAGATTACAATGGGAATTACACCCAGACTCTACCTTAACTAGATACGTTCATTAAGTACAAGTAGGAGGCTCTAGTAACACTGAGTAACACTGACAACACTATCAACACACGATAAACATAAGATTGGTAACACTGACGTCTCTATAAATACACAATAAACACAAGATTGGTAACACTGGCATCACAAATAACAAACAACAAACACAATATAAACAATACTGACGTCATTACAAACAAAACATCATCCAAACTCCACGTTCAACATATTCCATTTTCTGTGTTTTTTTTTTCCATGTATAAAACTTGGTTGACGAAAAAAACAAAGAAATATGAATCTCACCTGACAAATCCCAACGCAGGTGTGAAATTACATTCTATATTCATGTACGTACAGCCGCGGTATGTAAAAGTTCACTTCCTGTGGTGAAACTAAAGCACAGGAACGAATCTCTGAATTTACCTAGAGTGTTATCTAATGCGGGTTGTTTTGTTTCATTTAGGGGTTCGATACTGCTTCGGTTTCGGTAGGTGAGTGAATCTTTGAACCTTGACTGTATAAAAGTAAGATTTCAGATGAGGGTTGAAAATTTTTTTCTGAAAATTATTTAACGTGAGAAGTCATTTGGGAAGTGGGGGGGGGTTGCAAATTTTACTGGGAAACCAAAAAAGAAAATATGATGAATGAACTGAAACAAGGATAGCAAGGAGTTGATCTCTGGCACATTAAATTATCCTTGAAGATTGAAAAACAAAAATTCCATCAGCCAAGTCATAAGAGGCGGATATCTAGTTCGCATAAATAGCATAAATAACCAAACAACAAACTCAGGTGTCCCCTCCTAACCTAACCTAACCTAACCTAACCTAACCTAACCTAACCTAACCTAATATTACCTACAAAAATTCTTAACTAAATTTCAATAAAATAATTTAGAATTTTACTTGAGAGAAAAAATTATGTTTTCTGTTAAACTTGACGAGTTGGTGTAGTGTGTTGGGGGGAGTGGGGGGCGGATGGGGGGGCAATGGATGGTACTAAGTGTATTTTATTGTTGCTTAGAGTAAGTGAACATACACTAAACCTTTCAGCTAGAGAAGGAACAAACTTTTAATTTAATCTGCATACGGAAGCTAGGTATAGTTTACATGTATACATTTTCACATACATACATACATACATACATACATACATATACACACACACACAAAATCTCTAAAATTAAACAGAAAAAACAGGTAAAACACGGAACACGGACTAATACACGGAACACGGGCTAATACACGGAACACGGGCTAATACACGGAACACGGGAAATACACGGAACACATACACGGAACACGGGACTAATACACGGAACACGGGACTAATACACGGAACACGGGCCAATACACGGAACACGGACTAATAATATCGGTAAAAATCCTCAAAATTATTGTTCGTTTGTTCTTCTCAATACTTCAAGTTGAAATATGTTAGCTGAGTCAAACGTAGCCATTATTTACCGTATTAATGACACCTGGCTCTAACGTGTGTGTGTGTGTGTGTGTGTGTGTGTGTGTTTGTTTCAATAGTTTCTCCGATATGCCGACAAAAAAGTGAAATAACAAATATCTTCCATTAATGCCCTCATGAGTGTGGTGAGAGAGAGAGTAGGTATCTCTCTCACCCTTCCATTGTGAGTGAAATATCTTTAAATTATCTCACAGCTGGGTTGCAGTGAGTTCTTTAATTAACTAATAATTCAATCTGTTGCAACCCCTCGTGAATATGAACCTTTAGCTGTATAAAAAACAATACCGTGATTGGGTATCAGCATCATGACGTTCCTCTAATGGTTAATCTCATTGGTCCCCCTATCATTGACGTCACGATACTAGATAATCTCATTGGTCCCCCTATCATTGACGTCACGATACTAGATAATCTCATTGGTCCCCCTATCATTGACGTCACGATACTAGATAATCTCATTGGCTCCCCCTTAATATGAGATCATATCACAAGACGCTCATATTACCTCTCCGCTTCTCTTGAATGGCTAACCAAGCATCACGTCATATCTCCTCTGTTGCCCAGATTGGTTAGGGATCAATGACGTGAAAATCCCAACGAAGCGTGGAATTAGAATGCCATCTCACCCCCTACTGATCTTGTACCAGGGAAGGGGCAATTAAATATCACCTATTTTGTAATTTCGGGATAAACTGAGAGAAAATTGGATACGAGTTCCCCTCCGCCATTACTATCCCACACGATTTTATGAAGATTGACGTAGGTATGACGTCACTGATATAATCAAAACATTGGTTCCAATAATAAAATGAAATCAAGGATAATTTTTATACTTTTAAAGAAACGAAAAATATTTGTAGACACACAACTTACTGAAGGGATTGAGGATAATTGATGGGGGTGGATGGTGAGCGTGTGAGACAAACTACGCCATGATAGAAGAACACGTAGGATAGACTAATGGATGAGAGAGGAAAATTGAGATGGATGGATAGACACCTGAAATGTGTGAGCGATTATGGAGTTTGTTGGAGTTGATTTATGGAAAAGGAGAGAGAGAGAGAGAGAGAGAGAGAGAGAGAGAGAGAGAGAGAGAGAGACATTATCCCTACCCATATACTGCCTCCCCTTTCCTCTATCCTTCTCTTTTCCCGTCCCCTTTCTTCCCCTTCCTCTACTAATCTATCTCTCCCCTTCCTCTCATCCTCCTTCTCTACCCTCTTAAGCCTGCAAGTTATTCCTCCCCTTCTCTCTTCTCTCTCTCTCTCTCTCTCTTATTTTTTCATTTATTTCTCTTTCGCTTATTTTCTTTCTTTAACTTTGTCTCTTCCTTTTTATTTCTGTGTCTTATCTTTTGTCTCTCTCTCTCTCTCTCTCTCTCTCACACACACACACACACACACACACACACACACACACACACCAGTATACCCGCAGTGCCAATTACTCGTGGCACTGCCTCCGTCTCTCGTCCGTCTCTAGCGCTACACCGAGACTCGATTAGATTCTGCAGTTGCAATCTTAATAATGGCGCTAGGAGTGAATAGAGTGGTGCTGCAGTGGCGCTGTGTTTAAGAGTGCAGGTGTTGTAGTGGTGTTGAAGTGGTAATGTAGTGGTGTTGTAATTAGAGTGGTACTATAGTGGTGTTGTACTTTTAGAGTAGTTGCAGTGGTGTTATAGTGGTGCTGTAGTGGTGCTGTAGTGGTGCTATACTTATAGTGTTGCGGTAGTGGTGTTGTAGTGGTGCTGTATTTCGACTGCTGCTGTGGTGCTGTACTTATAGTGGTACTGTAGTGGTGTTGTACTTATAGTGTTGCTGTAGTGGTGTTGTAGTGGTACTGTATTTAGAAAGCTGCTGTAATGGTGCTGTAGTGGTGTTGTATTTATAGTGTTGCTGTAGTGGTGCTGTAGAAATTCTGTAATTGTAGTCAGAGTGTTGTTACTATAGTAATGTTTATACGCATGGTGCCATTATAACTATAGTGGCCTGTAACTATGCCATGACTATTACACTATAGTATTGTTACCATAGGATGAAGGTGTTACAGATGGTTACAGTGTTACCATCTAACCTACAGTGTTACCTTTGTGACTCTACTGACACCTTTGTAACTAAACGGACAGGTAATTAATTATTTGTTAATTATAGTAAGAATTAATTAAGTCAAATTACTGCCACTCTACTGAGCTTCCTCCATGGTCTAACCTAACCTAACCTAACCTAACCTCATCCAATTAACCTATATTAACGTACAGTAATTAGACAACAGACAAATAGCGGATTATAGCACATTTTAAACTGGTCATTTCGAGGATCATTGAGAACACTAATTACCTTAATGACGACTTCTTAATCAATTGTTTTTCATCATCGAGTCTCAAACTACTTTAGCAGACATCTTAAATGAAAGTTTGAAAAATAAATAAATACCAAGGATAATTCGGGTGATTTTTTTCTATAATTTTTTTTCATTTACATATTGAATTGTTTTTACCTGTAAATACATAGAAACAACGAGAATAATTTACATATATTTACACTACATATAATAAACATCACATATATAACCTTTACACAACTTTAAAATTATATATATATATTTTTTCAAGGTTGTAAACGAAAAGTAAAATCTATTGAGTTTATTTCACGTGACCTGCAGGTAAAACTCAGGTGTGTGATGATTGCATAGAAGTAAAGATAACTTGTCATGCAACATTGATTTAACCTCTTGCTATACTCGTGGTCTTTCCAGCCTTTGAAAATTATGCAAGCAATTGACACACTGTGGGACCTGCCGTGTGGATATACTCTGCTTGCGAAGTGTATTTTTATTTTACACGCATATACATAAATGTATACATGTATACTTTATATTTATGTATGTAAACAAGCTTTGATATATAACATACATGGACGAATATACACAGACAGACATACTGTATACACACACACACACACACACACACACGTAGTAATTAATAAACCTCAGGGAAAAGGCGAGGGGAAGTAAGAAGAGGGGAGAAAGAGGAAAGAGGGAGAAAGAGAAAAGAGGGGAGAAAGAGAGAGAAAAGGGTAGAACTGGAAGAAGAATTGATAGGAGAGAAAAGGAAAGAGAAGGGAAAGGATGGTGGAAGAGGAGTGAGAAGTATATAGGGATAGATAAAGAGGAGAGAAAGGATAGGGAGAGAAGAAGAGGAAAGAGGACGGAAGGAAGAAGGGGAGGGGAAGAAAGATAGGTGGATGAGGATGTGGAAGAAGGAGAAATGGGGAGGAAGAGAAGTAGTAAGGAAGTGGGAGGGAGAAAGGGGATTGGGAGGAAGGAAGAGGAAGGGAAAGAGGGAGGAGAAAATTTGAGGGAGGGTAAAGGAGAGAGAGAGAGAGACAGGGGGATAGAGGAAGGGATGGAAGGGTGGGGACAGGGAAGTGAAAAAGAGGAAGGGAGAGTAGGAAATGTGAGAGAAAGAGAGAAGAGACGAGAACGATGGGGGAGGGCGAGAGAGAGAGAGAGGGAAGGAAGGAAGGAAGGAAGGAAGGAAGGAAGGAAGGAAGGCAGGGAGAGAGTGGAGAAGAGGGGATTACACAGGGTAGGACAGTAGGCAAATCCCTGAAGGTCAGTAGGATTAATGGCCGGGGACTGAAATGAGTGAGGAAGGATTTTCAGCTAAATCCTCAAGTGAAATAGTTTTTTTATTTTTTTAGTGTGGTTTGAAATCCTGTACAGACGACTAAAGAAATCCTTTTACACACGAGTCCTGTTAGTGCTGAACCCTGGGCCCACACGGGAGGCATGTACAGATATAGAGAGATAGAGAGAGATACTGAGAGAGATAGAGAGACATTGAGAGAAACAGAGAGAGAAAGGAGAGAGAGAGAGAGAGAGAGAGAGAGAGAGAGAGATAGAGAGAGAGAGATTGAAAGAAAGATACTGAGAGAGATAGCGAGAATGAAAGTGTGGGTGATAGAGAGAGAGAGAGAGAGAGAGAGAGAGAGAGAGATAGAGAGAGAGAGAGAGAGAAGGAATAAAAGTAATAAATAAATAAAATAGAGAAAATATATATATAAATAAAACACCAAAAAATAATAATAATAATAAAACATAAAATAAAATAAAATATAGAAAAAATTAAATCTAAACAAAACAATAACCAAATCCTCATTCAAAAATAAATAGCGTTAAATAAATAGATAAATAATAAATAAACAATGATCATCTGATGGCAATATATCACGGAGGAAGGGGGAGTTGACAGTTCACCATTTATCTTACCCTTGGCAACACAGCTTTCCTTTATTACCGCTGCCAGACACATGACTCCATTAAATCTACTATTATCAGTTTACTTGAATATAAATCATTATTATTTTGCAAAGTAACAATTTAACTAAACATTTTTCTTTTTTGTTTGGTTGAGGTGTTTGTTGTTGAGGTATGATAATGGTTAATTGTGTTTGTTGTTGAGGTATGATAATGGTTAATTGTGTTTGTTGTTGATGATAATGGTTAATTGTGCTTGTTGTTGAGGTATGATAATGGTTAATTGTGTTTGTTGTTGAGGTATGATAATGTTAATTTTGTTTGTTGTTGATGTATGATAATGGTTAATTGTGTTTGTTGTTGAGGTATGATAATGGTTAATTGTGTTTGTTGTTGATGTATGATAATGTTAATTGTGTTGTTGAGGTATGATAATGGTAAGTGTGTTTGTTGTTGAGGTATGATAATGGTTAATTGTGTTTGTTGTTGAGGTATGATAATGTTTCGAACACATCTGACATGAACAGTGAGAGGTTTCGAACAATTAATATTCTACACAGTGGAAAGTTAGGGACCCATTCACAGCTGGGTGGACCAAGGCCGCCCTGGGAGCGTTCCATGGACCTTTAAGACAAGAGAGAGAGAGAGAGAGATAGGGAGATAGGGAGAATAAGAAAAAGAGAGAGAGAGAAAGAGAGAGAACTCACCTGAATTAATGTTTGAGATATATAAGATGGCGTTCACCTGAGGATTAGCCCCCCTTGTTTACGTCAGCTTAAGTTTAATCCTCCTAAGAGTAATATAATTTAATCTTACTTAATCTAACCTAACCTAACTTAACCAAACCTAACCTAATCCAACTAACCTAACTTATCTATCTATCTATCTATCTATCTATCTATCTATCTATCCACCCCTCCACCAAACTCCACCTGTAACCAATTATAACTAAAACAGATGCATCCAATACCAAGACGACCTTCCTCGTAACCATCCAACCTGAACAAGCCAAGGGTTACATGCAGTATCACCTCAGCTCTCCCTCCCCTCCTTCCTTCTCCTTCCTTCCTCCTCCCCCCAGTGACGTCAACTCTGTACATTAGTTTGTTAGTCGCCTGGCTGAACCCACGCTTGATTTCCTTCCTTCCTTCCTTCCTTCCTTCTTATTTCTCCTTCATTCCTTCTCACCATTCTTTCTTTTTTCTCCTTCCTTCCTATTTTTTTCTTCCTTCCTTCTTCCTCGCTGTTCCTTTTTCCTTCTTCCTTGTTTATCTTTTATTCGTCTTTCCCCTAATACCTTCTCTCCTTCCCTCCCTCCCTCCCTTCTTCTCTCCCTACTTTCTTTTTTTTACTTTTTATCTTAAATTTCTCCCTTTCTCCCTCCTCCTTCTCTCTCACCTTCTCATACTACTCTTCCTCCTCTCTCTCTCTCTCTTATTCTTTCTTCATCTTCCTATGTACCTTTTTCTACCTCTCTCTTCCTCCTCCTCCTCCTCCTCATCCTCCTCCATCATTAACAATTTAAACATGGTCATTTACCTATGGATAATTATAGTAAACATCCGCAGTAGAAACTCATTACGTGACAATAAAACATAAAAAAAAACATTGTTGAAAAAAAAAAAAAACACCTGTGTGGATAAATGTAATTAAGAGTAACTCAGGTATGCTGGTTGTTGGTAGTACTGATGACTTAGATTACCTTTAGTTTCACAGGTAAATTTACAACTACGTTACATAATTACAGGTATAATTAATTGATAGAAGTTAATTAATTAAAGTTTACGTTTATTGACAATCCACCTGTGAAGTGTATACCTCTTCTTACCTGTACTTGTTTTATTGTTTGTGTTTGTTTGTGTTTGTTTGGGTTTGTGTTTGTGTACCTGACGCCCACCTGTGTTGTGTAGTGTCTTTAACCTTTCAGAAACTCGTGACAGTAACAGGTGACAGTAACAGATGACAGTAACAGGTGACAGTAACAGATGACAGTAACAGATGACAGTAACAGTTGACAGTAACAGTTGACAGTAACAGTTGACAGTAACAGGTGACAGTAACAGGTGACAGTAACAGGTGACATTAACAGATGACAGTAACAGATGACAGTAACAGATGACAGTAACAGATGACAGTAACAGATGACAATAAAGCTAGTTTAACTACACCTGTGACCTAGAGTTCATATATCATTGTAAAGTTCCTTATCTTTATCACTCTACATTATTTATCATTCACACAATTAACCTAAATAAGACACACAAACATATAGAAACCTTAACGCAATATAATTTTCTTCTTTATCAAAATAGTAAGTAAAAAAAAAATCATAATTTACTTTAAGGGTCAAAATTGTAAAAGGAAATGTGTTACTTTGTCTACTCTTGTTATATTGAATTTAAGGTATATTATATAGGGTGTCTCAGATAAATAAGCTCTCTCTCTCTCTCTCTCTCTCTCTCTCTGCTTGCTTGCTTGCTCCCTGAGACACTGTGAGTTGGAGGGAGGGAGGGAGGTGGGGAGGTGGAAGGAAGGGAGGGAGGGAGGGAGGGAGGGAGAGAAGGCGGCACTCACAGACTCCCTCAACCATAGAATCACTTTTGCCCCATCTTCACTACACCTCAATTATGACCCACCACTGGTTCTATGTCAGGTAAAATACTCGTACAGAACAAGAAATAAATACGTTTACTTGTCTAACTTAATGTGTGTATACAGAGGGGGTGATAGAGTGGATGGTGGTGTATTGTTAATTAGTGTGGATAACAGGTATATGAGAGAGAGAGAGAGAGAGAGAGAGAGACCTGACTGGCGAGATCGAGGACGAAAGTGTGTGTGTGTGTGTGTGTGCATGTGCGTGTGTGTGTGTGTGTGTGTGTGTGTGTGCGTGCGTGCGTGTGTGCGTGTGTGCGTGCGTGTGTGTGTGTCAGAGTTGAAGTTATGGCCACTTTACCTGTTACTTTCTACACTGTAACGAGAGACTTAAAGAAGAATCAGAAAGTATATCACAAGAGACAGGGTGAACCAGATGTATCACAGGAGACAGTGAGAGATAGTGGAGAGACAAGAGCAAAGTGCCTCGCTCGTGCTGAGAGATTTGCATGTTGCATGAGAACCTGAATACGTTGATCTCAGTTATTGCAAAGTTGTGAATTTTTATTGCAACTTTCGGGGACCCAACGAGCTCTTGCCTCAACCGGAGGAGAAAGGGAGAAAGGGAGAGGGAGAGGGAGATGAAGGTAGGAGACGGAGGGAGATGGAAGGTGAGGAAGGGAGAGAAGGTAGTGAGGAAGATGAGGGAGGGAGAAAGAGGGTGAGGGAGTTATAGGAAGGAAGAGGAGAGTATGAGAGAGGGAGATGGAGGAAGAGAGAGGGAAATGAAGGTGAGGGAATAATAGAAGAGGAGAAGAAAGGGGGGTTGAGGGAGGAAGAAGAGAGTGGGAGAGGGAAGGGAAAAGAGGGTAAGGAAGGAACAGGAGAGAGAGAGAGAGAGAGAGAGTTTATATTATCCAAGTATAGTTCAGGACAAGACCACTAGAGGGATAATACACTGATCAACACTGAGGCGTGAGGACTGGTTAGGGGGGGCAGCCTGGTGGACACTGCACTCGACCAACGTTATTTCCTCAACTGTATAATCAGGTACACATTGATAGGTGACATGGGGGTTACCTCGGGATGTGAACCAGTGATCCTTAGGTTAGGTGACGAGCGTTCTAGCCATTCAGTCACTGTGTGTGTTCTTGTGGCACTAACAAGAATAAGAATGTCTTGTGGTCTTAGTACTGTTGTTGTTGTTGTGTTATTGTTTGTTTTTGTTGTTTGTAATTTGTTTGTTGTTTGTAGTTTTTGTCGTTGTTGGTTGATGTTTATTGTGTTTGTTTTTGTCTGTTGTTGTTAGTTGTTGGTGGTTGTTATTTTTTTGTTTTTGGTTGTTGTTGTTGTTGTTGGTGGTAGTAGCAGTCAGTGACATGATCAGACACACACACACACACACACACACACAACAGGAAAGTGATTACAATACCCTACTTCCTCCTTCGCTTACAGAGAGGGAGGCACGATATATGACCAACAGCAACAAAACATTTTTTCTGTCGCTGTCAAAACCACTGGCGAATTTCCAGACCCTAAACAAGAAACGGGAGGAGGAGGAGGGGAGGTAAGAGAGAGGGGAGCTTGGTGGATGGGGAGAGGATAAGGAGGAGGAAGAGGGGGAGGGGAGGTAAGGGAAGGAGAATGGAGTTTGGTAGTTGGAAAGAGAAATGAAATTGAGGTAAGGGAAAGAAGGGAGAGTAGAGGTTCGTGGTGAGAGAAGATGAGGAAGAGGAAGGGGAGGAGGAAGAGGAAGAGAGGTCAGGGAGGTGAGGTGAAGAAGAGGACCTTGGAGGGAGAGGGCGAGGAAGTTATAGGAGGAATTGAGAGGCATCTACGAATAGGGAGAGGGAGGGAGAGAGAAGTAAGGAAAAAGGAAAAAGAAAAAGAAGGATCAGCTAGAATAGAATAGGATAGGAAAGGATAGGACAGGATGGAGATGTGAGAAACAGGGGAACTGAGACACATATGGGTGGGCGCTGCTGCTGGAGAAAGCGAGTTACATTACCGACACAAACCTTCTGAGTTATGACACCTGGAGGCACCCATTCTCTCTCTCTCTCTCTCTCTCTCTCTCTCTCAAGACAACAAGGTCATAGATAAGGGGAGACTGTCTTATCGCTGATATATGTGACTTTTTTTTTATTGATAATAGACAATGATATAACGATAATAATAGATGAGTTACTTGTCTTCGTAAGGTTAAAGGGAGATAAGATAGTACTCGACCATCCATCCCTATAGACCATCCGCACCTCCCTACCAAACCAGTCTTCGTAAGGTTAAAGGGAGATAAGATAGTACTCGACCATCCATCCCTATAGACCATCCGCACCTCCCTACCAAACCAGTCTTCGTAAGGTTAAAGGGAGATAAGATAGTACTCGACCATCCATCCCTATAGACCATCCGCACCTCCCTACCAAACCAGTCTTCGTAAGGTTAAAGGGAGATAAGATAGTACTCGACCATCCATCCCTATAGACCATCCGCACCTCCCTACCAAACCAGTCTTCGTAAGGTTGAAGGGAGATAAGATAGTACTCGACCATCCATCCCTATAGACCATCCGCACCTCCCTACCAAACCAGTCTTCTGTGGCTGGTGGCCAACTCAGGGTCAATCATAACAGAAAAATTACCCTTACATACACTCTCCTGATATGGGACCGAACCGGCGTCTCTAGGGTAAGGTGTCGAGAGAGTATTACCAAAGAGCCAACATTTGCGTCTGTACTGTATGTTAAAGTGTACTTCTGTTTTCTCTCTCTCTCTCTCTCTCTCTCTCTCTCTCTCTCTCTCTAAGCTGTTCCTGGGTACAACACAGCGCACCACAGAGACAGGCCCACACACACACACACACACACACACACACACACACACACACACACACTGTTATTAGCCGTTTCATCTTTTTCTTCAACACAACAATTCTCTGTTCCTTGTATCGCAGCTGATGTACCTTAAGTGAGCCATTAAACGCTGACTGGGAGACAATAAGTGCTGGCCTGGAGGTAGTTGGAGCCATCATGAGCCAGACACAACAACAACAACAAGCTAAAACGAAACAAAATGAACAAATATCAAGACATCAAATGACCTCATCTTAAAATTTTTTTTTTGTTTATTTGTTTACTTGATTGTTGGTGCGGTAGTGTTTTTGTTTTGTGAGGAAAGTGTCTGGTTGTGTTGTTGTTCTAAATGGATGTTTTTGTTACATTAAAAGTTGTTTTAAAGACTCTAAAACACTGAAACAATTACACGCATACAACAACAATGAACAACAACAACAAACACTACAACACTAAACAACAAAAACCACATAAATAACCTTCCCAATTTTCTACAACAACAACAACAACAACAACAACAACAACAACATTAATCTTTCATCTCGTTTAAAAATTACAAAAAATAAAAATAAAAAATATTAAAAACAGCAAATTCAAGCCAATCCTATTTACAGTAACCTACAGTATTGTTCCATTTATCCAAAAATATTCCGTAATTGGCAGAGCTGGATTTTGTATTATTCTGTATTTTATCTTATTTCAATAACATGTACCAGTAACTATTTCTTTTAACAGGACATAAACGTATAAACAATGCAGAAAACCTGACCTATTTTGCCTCGTTATCAAGCCAAATTGTTTTCGATATCTCAGCGCTAATGCTTGTTTGTTCGGCTCGTGTTTTCCTCGCGTCCAGACACTCATACAAAAAGGCATAACAGATATAATTTGTCCTGCTTTTTTATTACACTATTTTTATTATTTTACGATGGTGTTCTCGTTCTCACATTCAACAAAAGCTTTGGTATTAGAGATGATTTTCAAGATAGATGATATTTTGTTTTTGTTTTTCTCTCTCTTCTAATTTAATAAAAGTTTGTAAAAAAGGACAAATATTGTTTACCTTTTTTTTAGGAAAACAGGTATTGTAATGGTACGTCTGTGTATGTGAACGAGTTATAAGAGAAAATAAAGACGTTTTTTTCTAAGGATCCTTTATATAAATGATTTTCTTGTAGGACAGGGATTAATTATCAGACTAAAAAAAAAAGTGTTATTTGGGATTAAATAAGTGAAATTATCCTTAAAAATAATTAATTACCTTTTTTTTGGTGGGAGTGACGTATCTATTTCATTAATGCTTTTGTTGTAATTGTAATCATATCTAATAAAAAAAAATTCCGAGGTGTATTTACTAATGCTTTTGTTAAATGTGTGAATGTATATAAGATGAAGCCCCCCCCCCATAAAACCAATACATTTGAAAAAAAAAAATATATATCACGAAAATCATCTCTAATACCAAAGCTTTTGTTGAATGTGAGAACGAGAACACCATCGTAAAATAATAAAAATAGTGTAATAAAAAAAGCAGGACAAATTATATCTGTTATGCCTTTTTGTATGAGTGTCTGGACGCGAGGAAAACAGGAGCCGAACAAACAATCATTAGCGCTGAGATATCGAAAACAATTTGGCTTGATAACGAGGCAAAATAGGTCAGGTTTTCTGCATTGTTTATACGTTTATGTCCTGTTAAAAGAAATAGTTACTGGTACATGTTATTGAAATAAGACAAAATACAGAATAATACAAAATACAGCTCTCCCAATTACGGAATATTTTTGGATAAATGGAACAATACTGGAGGTTACTGTAAATAGGATTGGCTTGAATTTGCTGTTTTTAATATTTTTTGTTTTTATTTTTTGTAATTTTTAAATGAGAGGAAAGATTAATGTT
>NW_024752137.1:547500-565000 GCF_018991925.1 Homarus americanus
ATAGAGAGGAGGGGATGGAGGGGGGGGATAGAGAGGGGGAGGAGGAGGGGGATGAGATGGAGGGGGATGGAGGGGGGATAAGGAGGGTGGAGGTGGGGATAAGAAGGGTGGAGGGGGGATAAGGAGGGAGGAGGGGGATAGAGAAGATGGAGGGGGGATAAGGAGGGAGGAGAGGGGGGGATGGTAGACCTCTGTGTCGCATTTGGGTGAGATACAGACAAGGTGCGTCATAGAGGAAGGGGTGGACACGACAGACAGACAGACAGGCGACGTATGTTTACAAATAAAACATTAACAACACAAATTTACAATCGTCCCTCTCATCCGTGTTTGTTGATCATAAAATATATATATAAATAAACTAAATAATGAATGAACACAAACCTATGTGTGTGTTTATAATCTCGTAGGAGGGTTTGTTTACTTGGGAGGTCTTATAAGTCAAACCCCATGAATGAAAGAAGCCGTAGATCTTATAATAGGCTTGAGATCATTCACATTATTGAGAACGAGTCGTCAATCAGCTGTTAAGAACGATGGTGTAGTCGACAAATTATGTGAATGATGGCGTCACAGTGAGTGTTATGTGATTGATGGCGTCACAGTGAGTGTTATGTGAATGATGACGTCACAGTGAGTATTTGTGAATGAGGGTATCCTGACCAGCAGCATCGACTGTCAATAACAAAACTGGGCTGTCAGAGGTGTGTGTGTGTGTGTGTGTGTGTGTGTGTGAGCCATGAGCCATATTGAGTACCTGAGACATATTAATCCATAAGACATACTGTAGTGTATTAGTCATAGTGGGTGGCCATGGGTGGTGGTGTTGGGTGGCCATGACTAGAAGTGGTTGTTGGCCATGGGTAAAGTGGAGGTGGTGGTTGGCCATAAGTGGTGGTGGGCGGCCTTGGGTGGTGGTGGGCGACTGTCACTCCCAGCCCAACGTTGTGTCGTAAAAAGTAATGAGAATTTGCATAATGTTGACGTATCGCTCAGCGGCATCGTATAAGAAAAACTGCTTATTATTATTACTATTGTTATTATTATTATTATTATTATTATCAACATTATTATTGTTAGTGTTATTATTATTATTTTTTTGCAATTGTTGATTATTATTATTAATATTATTATTATTATTATTATTATTATTATTATTATTATTATTATTAGTAGTAGTAGTAGTAGTAGTAGTAGTATTGTTGTTGTTGTTGCTGTCGTTACTTTAGTCATATTACTACCACCAAAAATCTATTCATGAGACAAATTTACCCATAAGATATAAATTCCACCATGAGACATAAATTCCTCCATAAGACATAAATTCCTCCATGAGACATAAATTCCTCCATAAGACATAAATTCCTCCATGAGACATAAATTCCTCCATGAGACATAAATTCCTCCATGAGACATAAATTCCTCCATGAGACATAAATTCCTCCATGAGACATAAATTCCTCCATGAGACATAAATTCAGCCATGAGTGAGACATAATTCCAGTCTTTACACTTATTGCTCACCAACTTCCGGCGTGAAATAATAATAGTTGAATTTAGTTTATACCTGAAACAAAAAAACATATGAAGCTGTGGATTATTACTTAAGTGTTTGTCGGTGACGCTTACAGACACACAGAGAGAGAGAGAGAGAGAGAGAGAGAGAGAGAGAGAGAGAGAGAGAGAGAGAGAGAGACAGAGAGAGACAGAGACAGAGAGACAGAGAGAGGACCATTATAGATACGGTATTCATTTCTTCATTCTCCATAAATTCTCCGTCTAACATCGGAAGAGGATTTATTACGGCTATTTGACCGGTAAAATGCCCGGTTGATTTTAGGTGCCGCCGCTACTGTGTTGTGGGGGAAAGAAGTGGGGGGTTAGTGGGGGTGAAGGTGAGTTGGGTAGAGAGGTAAGGCGGAGGTGGGGGGTGAAGGAGGTGGGAGAGGGGTATAGAGGATTGAGGGGAGAAGGAATAGGGGAGTAAGGGGGGGGAAGGGAAAGGGGGTGGTGGAGGGAGGGTGATATAAAGGGAGAAGTGGAAGGGTGGAAGAGGAGAGGGAAGATGGAAGAGGATAGGAAGGGTGATGTAAGGGGGAAACAGGAGATGGAAGGAGGGGAGAGTAATGGAAGGGGGAAGTGGGAGGGTGGAAGGGGAAAGGAATAATGGGAAGGAATGGGAAATAGTGATGGCAGGGGAGGGGGGGGGTAGAGGAAGGGAGACGGGGTTTAATATTATTTATTTTCGTGATGGGCAGAAAATATTCTTCCCTTCACTCACTGGAGAAAGCTGTCAAGGGTAGGATAGATTAAGTTAAGGTTAGGTTAGGTTAGGTTAAGGTCAATTTAAGTTAGGTTAAAGTTAGGTTAATGGATGGATATACAGATAGATAGATAGATAGATAGATGTAAGTGCCTTCTATCAGTTTTCGCTACAGTCGTCATCGGTATGAATCAATCAGAACTAATTTTGACAGTGACGCCATATGTGCGTTGTAATAACCAAAAACAATCAACCAATAACAGTAACGCTCGAAAGTAACTCTATAGAGTGAAGTAATGGAGCGAGCCAATCACAGAATGCTTCGTCAGTGACATCATCAATGATTTGAACCAATCACAACACCGTCGGCCATAAACACTGAACCATGACGTCATATGATATGGACCACTCAGAGATGAGCTTCTCGTCGCCGGGGCTCCATGTCAATAGACCAGAGTGTTGACGGGAAAATATTATCGTAAAACAAAAACAAGAATATCTGTCCTTCAAGGCCTCTCAAACTATCACAGTAACTATTTTTTCCCCCAATATCTGAAATACGATAACTGCTATGTGACACTTTCTGCCATTTTGTCTCTCGTTTATTGTTTACCATAATGGAAAAAAAAATCTAAGTGACAGCAGGTGACAGGAGGCCGTGTCGTCTCTACGGGACAGGTGTGGACAGAGACAGAGGTGAAGAGATAAGGGACAAAGGACCGGGGGATAGAGAAAGAGAGGAAGGAGAGATAGTGAAGGGCATTCTCTCTCTCTCTCTCTCTCTCTCTCTCTCTCTCTCTCTCTCTACTCCCTCTCTTTCTCTAGCGAAGAAAGAAATCTCACCCACATGACAAAACACACATTGATTTATCTTCACACATAACCATTGACATAAACTTACAATCACCCCAGACACAGCAACAGAGAAATCACCCATAGCCCCAATAACATACCTCGATATATCTCTGTATAACAAACAGACCTTACCAACTACCATTAGATTAACGAAGCATCATTACATTAGACCAGTAGGGAAATATGATGATGGTATGTTCCTAAAAGTCATTCACTGGGAGTTATAGATAGGTTCTGACGTGTGTGTGTGTGTGCGTGCGTGTGCGTGTGTGTGTGTATGTGTGTGTATCAGCCTGGCACGATCAATTGCATCGGGTGGAAGACGATATTAGGAGGCCGTCATATTTGCTGCACCGTATTAAGGTCAGTGATATTGTATACAGGCATGTCTTGACACTCTCTCTCTCTCTCTCTCTCTCTCTCTCTCTCTCTCTCTCTCTCTCTCTCTCTCTCTCTCTCTCTCTCTCTCTCTCTCTCTCCCCGCGGTCACCACAACGCCCTCGTCACTCAGCACGACCCACCACCAGCTAAATATAGGCTCTCCAATTTCCCTAATGAATCTTCAACACTAGGAAGGGGGTAACTCTCCTTCGTGGTTCATCGACCATAAAAATAAATAATTACCCCAAAATGTAAGATTAATGAATGTAAATAAATTGGTGTATGTTCTTGAGAGTAGATTAAAGAAATGAAGAGCTGTGGTTAATAAATTGTTTCTTTGTTTTATGATTTTAGTGTATAATTCCGTAAGATTAATGATTTAAATGTATCTAGTGTATAAATATTGTATAAGATTGTATAAGTATAAAATAAGCAGTTTGATGGGGGTTTTTTAAGGCAAATTACAAGAAGGGGTGATAATTATGACTATATTTTGTACTTCTCAACCTTAAATGTATTATGGGAGTAAATTGTTGACTGTAACTGTACCCTACTGTAAGATTTGTTAACGAGATTACATAAACGAATATACATAGTCACAATTTATTAAGGTTTTTATTACTTAATCTTGTAATATTATCAGATAAAAATGTATGGAGGTAGTTTATGAATACATGGTTGGTTGTAATAGCTTCATTCCGTGCGATTAATGAATGAGATGTATGATTTTTTTTGTATTCATTAGAGCAGGTTACAAGAATAAATGGATGCTATTTGCTCTGATAACTCGAGTTTATACCTGTAATAATGTCAAGTAATATAAACTGCAGGTAATTTTACACAGGGGTGAGGTGGCTGAGTGGATAAAACTCTCTGTTCATATCCTGTGTGATGCTAGTTCGATCCCATAGCGCAGTTAGTCCAACCAGCTTGTTTTGTTTTTTTGTCGTAAATCAGAGCATTCTCGTATGATAATATACAGAAATACAATCATATTAAGAGTATCATCCCTAGTTTATTTCGTCTAACCTAACTTAACCTAACCTATTATAACCAAACGTAACATAAGGAAATTAAAAGAAATCTAACCTAACCTAACCCTAACCTAGACGATGGAGGTGCTAATCTTCATATCCCTTCCAGAATATACACCTCCCCCCACTTCCTCCTTCTTCCCCCTTCCTCCTTCCTTCCTTCCTTCCTCCTTCTTCCTCCATCCCCCTCCTCCCTTCCTTCCCACCTCCCCCTCCTCCCACCCACCCCTCCTTCATACACACCTGACAACAAAGACTAATTAACACAGAATCGACCAACAGAACAGGTAACACTAAGGCTGGTCGGAACAAAAGACCTGGGTGGGTACAGTAGTTTTATGTGAGAGCCAAGATGTACCGTGAGATGGGGGGGGGGTGAGAAGGAGGGGAAGGTGGGAAAGAGTGAGAGGAGGGGGAAAGAAAGGGGGATGTGAGGGGAGGGGTGAGAGAAGGAGAGAGGGGAGGAATTACTGTGTCTTGAAGCTGTTGTTTGGGGTTTAGTTTATATCTATGTCTCTCTTTATCTCTCGTTATTTCTCTCTCTCTCTCTCTCTCTCTCTCTCTCTCTCAAGACATGATACACACACTCCAAGCTACTGAAAGACACACTTATGACTGACTTCATCTCACTCAATTATAAAAGTTAAGTCTCCCTTTCACAGCTGGGTCAAACTTGGGATACCCCGACCTAAAACCAGCGATCCTTACACCAGGCCAAAATGCTGGTGTTATTGATCTAATGTATACATACATACATACATACATACATACATACATACAGCGAAAGTGTGGTCGGTAAAATACGGTAAGAAGTGTGTGTGTGTGTTGGTCGCTGACAGCAAGGTGCACTTTAATTAAGCTCCCTGGTGCAGGTAAGAGGGAGAAAGGAGAGAGAGAGAGAGAGAGAGCCTTGAGCTGGTAAAAATAACTCTTCCCCCCTCTACTTTCTCTCATGAGCTGCCAACCTTTTAGGACAGAGGGAGGTGGAAGGGAGAGTAGGGAGGAGAAGAATTGGGGAAGGGGGAGGGAGGAAAGAGAGGGTAGAGAATATTCTATCTGGTGATCTCTGACTTTCGCTTTCTATAAGGTAATTCCTCTGGTCGAGGGCAACCAGCTACCAGTTGAGGGAGGGAGGGAGGAGAGAGAAGAGGAGGGAAGGGAGGGAGGGAGAGAGGGAGAGAGGGAAGGGAGGGGGTAAGAGAAGGAAGGAAGGAATGACTAGGTGGAGTATGATGGAAGGCGGTGGGGGGGGAGGGTACAGTGTGAGCGGATTCACTATATGAAATAAATGCGACATATAAGTCTTTTGAAGTTGTTAATGCAATTTATGTTGGGTCTTGAAAGTAGTACTCCCTCTCCTCTTCCTCTTCCTCCCCTTCCTCTTCCTTCTCCCTCTCTTCCCTTTTCCTCCTCTTCCTCTTCCCCCTCCCCTCTTCCTCCTCCCCCCTCCTCTTCCTCCTCCCCTCCTCCCCCTCCTCTTCCTCCTCCTCCTCCTCCTCCTCCTCCTCCTTCTCTTCTTCTTCTGTTTGGGTGGGGAAGAAACAGAGAGATCCTTAAGGGAAAACATTACGTGGCAAGGGAGTAAATTTCTTTGGATTTTTTTTTCTGAACTTTACTTTAAAAAATTTAGGAAACAAGAATAAATTTGATACATGTTTTAATTCTTGTTTGTTATTGTTGCTGAATGATTTATTTTCTTATTATACCTTATATTTTCATTTAATTTATTTATAATTTTGTTTTATTGTGAATTTAATTTTATTTTGTTAGTAGTAGTAGTAGTAGTAGTAGTAGCAGTAGTAGTTAAGTAAAATATCAATCCACTATAGTTTAATTAGACAACATTGAACATAATTTAGACTACAGCATAACAGAAATAAGTCTCAGATACAAAAAGCCTTACAGTAATACAGCAACATTGTACTGCTGTCCTTCTTGAAATTACAAACGCCATTTTATGTGAGATATTGTGGTGGAGGAAAGTAATTCTGTTATCTTTTTAGCTGGCTTTAGTTAGCTGTGTGGGAAAGGTAAATGTGTGGTGATGTGATGTGGTGTGGTGTGGTGTGTGGTGTGGTGGTGAGTGTGCGATGAGCTATTCCTATTGATAAACCACCACACGCTTCCTGGGAAAAAAAATCCACCAACCTAATCTAATTAAACCTAAATTAACCAAAACCTTATCGATAAAATAAAAAACCCAAACAATATAATTAATAAACAAGAAGAAGAAAATTACTGATAAAGATAAAATACGATAGAATTTGTGATAAACGAGAAACAATGAGTAATTAAAACTAGTTCAAGTTAACGTAATAGATATATGAACGAAGAGGAGGAGGAGGAGAATAAATTACGGTTGAGAATAAAAAGAAAATATGATAATTAAGTAGAATAAAGACAAAATAAAAATATAATAGATAATAAATAAGAAAAGGGAGAAAATATATTAATAAAGAAGGAAAACTAGAAAACAAATGATAAATGAACAAAAACTGAAATAATAATAAAAAAATGAAAAAAAATAACAGAACAAAAATAATTAAGAAAAATTACCCAAAAAAATGTAACTAAAAAAAAAAGAGAGGAGAAATATAGAACAGTATCATAACTTATAAATCCGGATTGTTGATGTTGGTAGATTCGTAAATTCGGATTTTTTTTACACGAACGTAAACAAATGAAGTAAGATTTTTATTTATTTTTTTCCATGTTGGTAATTTTTTTCTTCTTTTTTGATTAAGCATAAATTTGAAGTTAAGTTATTATTATTATTATTATTATTATTATTATTATTATTATTATTATTATTATTATTATTATTATTATTATTATTATTATTATTATTGTTGTTATTATTGCTATTAATTGTTGTTGTTGTTATGACGTAAATCAACTGTTATTTCCATCTATTAACGAATTACTTTTAGCATTAAGTTACTGTTCTGACATAAGTTTGTTAATTCTTATAATTGTAATAACTGTATTCTTGGAACTAATTCAACATTTTGGTAACATATGATTCATAATTATACGTTTGGGTATAATTTTATATAATTCTTACATTAGACTTTAGCCAAATTCCTAATATAAACCACCTAACCTAACCTAAACTACCCTATTCACCTGTCTAAAAAGCCCGAAATTAAAGGAGAGAGAGAGAGAGAGAGAGAGAGAGAGAGAGAGAGAGAGAGAGACCTGAACTAACATGCAAACATCAATAAGGACTAAAATGCTTCGTCAGGACCTTAATATCTGTCAGGGTTTCCAGGGGTTCACGTCGCTAAATTTAGAGAGTTGCTGGACATAATTTCTTCTTACCCTGTCAATATATAAGGGGGCAGTGGGTCGTGGCAGTGGGTCGTGGTAGTGGGGTAAAATGTTAGAGGTCGACCCTATAAACATCGTCAGCAGTCAATGTTAAGAGTCTGCTGGCCTTCTGCTGTGTGTTAAGAGATAGCAGAGAGTTCAATGTTACGAACCATGACCTAATAAATATCGTCAGGTATTGCTAAAGGCTGACCTAATAAATATCGTCAGGTATTGCTAAAGGCTGACCTAATAAATATCGTCAGGTATTGCTAAAGGCTGACCAAATAAATATCGTCAGGTATTGCTAAAGGCTGACCAAATAAATATCGTCAGGTATTGCTAAAGGCTGACCAAATAAATATCGTCAGGTATTGCTAAAGGCTGACCTAATAAATATCGTCAGGTATTGCTAAAGGCTGACCAAATAAATATCGTCAGGTATTGCTAAAGGCTGACCTAATAAATATCGTCAGGTATTGCTAAAGGCTGACCAAATAAATATCGTCAGGTATTGCTAAAAAAGGCGGCCAAATAAATATCGTCAGGTATTGCTAAAAGGCCTATAATAAATATCGTCAGGTATTGCTAAAGGCTGACCTAATAAATATCATCCAGAGTAATATTGCTGAGAGCTGACCAAATAAATATCGTCAGGTATTGTTGCTGGTGACCTAATAAATATCTTCGTATAGTGTGCTGGCTGACCAAATAAATATCGTCAGGTATTGCTAAAGGCTGACCAAATAAATATGTCATCGAGTGTTGCTAAAGGCTGACCTATAAATATCATATATGAGTATTGCTAAAAACGGCCTAATAAATATCGTCAGGTATTGCTAAAGGCTGACCTAATAAATATCGTCAGGTATTGCTAAAGGCTGACCAAATAAATATCGTCAGGTATTGCTAAAGGCTGACCTAATAAATATCGTCAGTTATCGCCAGAAATTATCTCAAAAATCAGTTATATATTATTATACTTTAATTATCGCTAGTCGTGTTGTTTAATGGTATAGTGATTGCCCTAAGAATATCGCCAGTAGCTGGAGTTAAGAAACTGACTCGAGGATTAATGATACTACTCTAGACTACGAGTATACATAAAAGTCCTTTGGTTATGTCGGTAAATTACAAGAGACTGCCCCATAAATATCGCCAGTACCCGACACTAAGAGCCAGCTACGCATACATTAATAGACATCAAGAATAATACTGTTACCCCTATTAAAACACTTCACTCGTAGCCTAACATGATTGAGACTGCCCCATAAATATCGCCAGTAGTCAATGTTAAGAGGCTGCCCTTTGTATATCACCCCCACACCCCCACACCCCCACACCCTTACATTAGTATTAAAGCGTAATACTATGACGGTGTTGTCTCATATTTCTTAGTGTGCCATTAAAGATGTCTCATAGAAAACGGAGTGAGGGTAGAGACGAGAGCCGGCTATAATGTGAGTATGGGGCTGACCCTTGAGTTGCAATGAGTGGAGGGCGTCTGACACTTTTATAACTACTGTACTTAATTGAATGGAGCGTTTATGTAGTTAAGAGAGCAACGGTTTAAGTCTCATGAATATTGAATGTACTGTATACGGCTCGCCTCTCTCTCTCTCTCTCTCTCTCTAGTCATTACACTATTTGTTACGTCATTACTGTTCTGTAGTCACACTAAATAAAACGTTGACACCTTCCATTACTCTCAGGTGAGTCACTACAGGTATGTACACTTCATCATATCACTCATTCCTGATCAATAAAAGCAATTATATGAGAAACAAGTAATTTACTCTCTTTCATTTGATATATTTTTTGTTTAGTTGTTGTTGTTGTTGCTTTTGTTGTTGTTATTTTTTTTGTTGTTGCTTTTTTTTGTTGTTGTTGTTGTTGTTGTTGTGATTAAATATTTTGTAACAGACATACTTGGCAGATATATTGTTCTTCCTGGCATTATTATTATTATTATTATTATTATTATTATTATTATTATTATTTATTATTATTATTTATTATTTATTATTATTATTATTATTATTATTATTATTATTATTATTATTATTATTATTAGTCTCTGTGTGTGTGTGGGGGGGTTACACCAGGACTCTCTCATCAAGGAAGACTTCAGCCTCCTCCTCCAGACATTTGCAGGCCTCCTGAAGATACACTCACTCACCTCCTTACTCTAAGTAATTCTCCTAACCAAACCTAACCTAACCTAACCAAACCCTTTTTTCATTTATGTAGTTTCAAAGGGTCTTAAGTTGTGTGTGTGTGTGTGTAATAATAATAATAATAATAATAATAATAATAATAATAATAATAATAATAATAATAATTAACGGTTTATTGAAAGAGCTTGGCAGCCAGAAGGCTGAAAATATACAGTTACATATTTGGGGAATGGGTTTCGAATTACAAATAATATACAAGTAACATAAGTGATATAAATAAGATATATAATAACTAGATGGGGAAAAGCTCAAACTACAGGGCATTTCAACATAGTGACAGTGCAAGAAGTAGTATTTACTGGGAGTGAATACACTGGTCTATTACAAGTTATTGATAATTTTTACAATGGTTGGGACTGGGCTGTTCTTATAGCGATCAGTTCGTGCACGTATGGGCTGGATGCGGTTGTGGTGTCGAACAGCAATTCTCGGGCTAGGGATCTCAGGTGGTAGTAGGAGCCGGTGTCGAGGATGTGTAGAAGCTTCTTACCAAATTTGCAGATGAGGTCGTGGTGATGGTCAGTGAGAGTCGAAAGGGTCAGTGTGTTGAGCGCTTCTTGATATGTGGAGTAGGAAGGGAGAGAATAATCTTGCATGCCCTTTTTTGCATTTTTCTAGGTGTTTACGTTGTGTGGCATTTAGGGAGGAAGACCAGGTGGGGGAGGCATAGGTGAGCTTGGGAAGTATGAATGTTGTGTACACACTGAGGAGCTCGGGTGCAGGAACTCCGAGGGACTTGAGTTGGCGGAGGAGGTGGAGACGGAAACTGGAGGATTTGACAACTTCACTGACGTGTGGTTTCCAATTTAGTTTGTTGTCTATGGTGACGCAGAGGAGCTTCGTGGAATCTACAACCTGTGTGTGTGTGTGTGTGTGTTGTTACTTCTGCTGCGTCGAGTTAACTCTCTCTCTCTCTCTCTCTCTCACACACATATAAGAACCGACATCCACAGATGTTAATACACAGACACCTAATTAATTACGTAAATAAAAATACATAATCAAACATATATAAACAAACACACACACACACACACACACACACACCGGCTCCTCCTACTACCTGAGATCCCTCGCCCGACAATTGCTGTTACACCACAACCGCATCCAGCCCATACGAGCACAAACTGATCGCTATAAGAACAGCCCAGTCCCAACCATTGTAAAAATTATCAATGACTTGTAATCAACCAGTGTATTCAATCCCAGGCAATCTTACTTTTTGCACTGTCACTATGTTGAAATGCCCTGTAGTTTGAGCTTCTCCCCGCCTAGTTATTATATATCATATTTGTATCACTTATGTTACTTGTATATTATTTGTAAATCAAGAGACCCATTCCCCAATTATGTAACTGTATATTTTCAGCCTTCCGACTGCCATGCTCTTTCAATAAACCGTTAATTATTATTATTATTATTATTATTATTATTACACACACACACACACACACACACACACACACACACACACACACACACAGACACACACACACATCACGAGACTAGCAGAGAAATTTCCCGACTTCTAGTTTATTTATACGATCAGCTGTTTTCCCTTTGTGACTGTGTTCGTATATGATTGTTGCATTTGTGTGTGTATATGAGCGTTTGATTGTTTTGTGTATATGTTCGTATTTTATCACTGTGTGTGTGTGTGTGTGTGTGTGTGTGTGTATGTGTGTGTGGGAATTTTTGCTTGTGTTAAAACCTTATGAAGTATTTATGAATGTACTTTACTGAGTAGTTATGTTAGTTCATCACAGTACAGTAATTAAGGTGATATGAGAATAATTGTTGCAGTCGTAGCTTTAGTAGTAGTAGTAGTAGTAGTAGTAGTAGTAGTAGTAGTAGTAATATAAACGCAACAACAACAACAAAATAATACCCCAAAATAACAACAATAACAGTAATCAACAAACATCACCTGAGTCATTACACGCCAACGCTCACCAGGTATCCAGCCCAACAGGTAAGTCTCATTAGGGCGAGATATTAGTACAGGTGTAGCAAATTGTCACGGAGTTCCCTGGTTTCGTTAGGCCAAGTGGAAAGTTATGTTCCTCCCTGTTGACTGGGGAGGGTGAGTGAGGGAGAGGAGGAATGAGGGAGAGAGGGGGAGATGAGGTGGGAGGGAGGGAGAGAGGGGGATATAGAGTGAGGGAAGGAGATGAGTGAGAGTGGGAGAAAGAAGGAAAGACTTAATAACAGGAAGGAAGGTTAACTGGTATTTGTGTACGTAAGGAAGGAAAGGAGGAGAATGGAGGGGAGAGGAGGGAAAGAGAGAGAAGGAGAGCATGGCGAACTGTGTACCTACGTGTGCAGTAGGAAGGGTTAATGAGAGAGAGAGAGAGAGAGAGAGAGAGAGAGAGAGGGGACTGTATATATATGTGTGTGTGTGTGTGTGTGTGTGTGTGTGTGTATGTGTGTGTATTTGTCGTCGTTAACCGCGTACTCTGTGGTTTTTGTCTCTCTTGTGTGCTAACGTAGCTGTGTCAAGAGACCATTGTCGGTACTCTCTCTCTCTCTCTCTCTCTCTCTCTCTCTCTCTCCCTCCCTCCTTCTACCCCTTTCTCACTCTTTCTTCCCCTGCTACACACCTCCCCGGGCTTCTGTAGTCATAATAGTAGGCTACAGCACTACAGCATCCTCCTAGAGTCACTACAAAACAAGTCGTGAGTGCCACAATCGTAATGCACTCCTGGAACTAATGGTATAGCATTTTCTTGGTCCTATTACAGAGCAAGCCAGTCTTAATACAATTCAGGAACCCCCCCTCAGAGCAAATGGTATAGGCAGCTTCGTATATACTGACCCTAAATATCCCTGAAACTGCTATATATATATATCCCCAGGACTCTGTAGAGCAAATGGTATAGCATCCCTCTGGGGCCATTACAGAGCTATCGCCATTCCCTGCAGGTACCATTCTATGCATGGTAAGTGTAGACTAAAACAGCGGAACATTATACTATTACAAGTGTTCAAAACAGGTGTATAGTTTCAGGCAGTGTAGTGTTGCCCGCTCCTCAATTCTCTCAGAGGTGTTACACCCAGCCTTCCTCCCTCACTCCCTCCAGCCTCCCTCCCTCACTCCCTCCAGCCTCCCTCTCTCACTCCCTCCAGCCACCTTTCCCCTCCAGTTGCTGAACACGAGACTAAAGTAGTGTGTGTGTGTGTGTGTGTGTGTGTGTGTGTGTGTGTGTGTGTGTGTGTGAGTGTGTGTGTGTGTGTGGGTGGGTGTGAGAGCGCGCCGTTTGTATGTATGTGTGTGTGTGTGTGTGTGTGTGTGTGTGTGTGTGTGTGTGTGTGTGTGTGTAAATTATGATTCAATCGAAATGACAGACGAGGCTAGAGGCGGGTAGTTACATCGGTGTATTATAATGGTGCAAATTTAATTGAACTTTTTATATGTTGGAGGTTTGTGCTGCGCTACAAGGAGTATTAGGGGCGGCAGTTACGATAGAGTGGTGGTTGAGGAAACAAACGAAGATTTACTGTATATAACACGAGGTTTGTAACACTCCCAAAGTAGCAGAAGAGAAATGGTGAAGATTAAGTAAACAATCACACCTGTTGTCTAAGTGAACGGCGTGTAATTAAAAGCCTTCTAACCTGCCGGATGTTTCTGAGAAATTGGTAAGGCGACTTCAGCTTTCAGTCGGATTTTGTTGTTTGTCGACTGTCTCCAGTATCTCAGCGCGGAGACGTCGCCGCCGTAGTATTTTTTCAGAGATGAGGCCATCACTATCCTTCTCCTCCTCCTCCTCCTCCTCCTCCTCCTCCTCCCACCCTCTTGTACGTCATTCACATTGGCAACAACGACGATAATGGTGATGAGAAAGTTTAAAAGCCAAATATTGAAGGTCTCATACTCGGGGAGCCTAATGCCGTCACCGAGGACAGTCAGAGTGGCGGTGGTGAGGGACTGGTACCCGTCCACTTCGCTGTCTATCAGATCCATCAAGTAAGAAGTAAACATTACCAGAAACATCACCACCAACACCGTCACCTGCAGCACCATGGTTAAGTCTGTCTCAGTCTTGTAAAAAGTCTCTCGACACCGGCCAACAGGTAGGCTGGCTGGATAAGGCTTTGATCATCACCAGCAGCAGCCGTGCACACACTAGTAGGTTCACCGGCTCATCAATACTCATCAATGGTTCTATATCAAGTGCCCAGAAGTTACCCGCGTTTTTCCCGGTTATTCTCTGTAATGTCGTACTGTATTCATGCGATACTTTAAAATGCAAAACCTGCAGACAGAATAAACTGCCGTTGAGGAGAAAAAGTGTATAACCTTTACTCAGTAACCGACACTGGCGAAGGTGTGATGTCTCTAAAGCAATTGGATGACGGTGAGCGCCAAAACCACCTTTAAGTACACAGAGACAACTTCAGATGTATCGTCTTTGAAGAGAAGCTTGTCTGTGTCTGCATAAATCTTAACAGCTGCCTCGTTGGGGTGATACTGGAGAGGTTGGGGGTGGCTGGAGATGACTTGGGAGGAGAAGATCCAGTGGTCATGAAACTTCTCATATAGGAGAGACAAATGAATAAATAAGTCGTCGTCCTGCGTATGAAGACCGTACTGCACCAGCACCGCCCGGGTCTGTTCCTCCACCCACCTCGCCGTCTCCAAAGTTTGCAGTCGCGTGTCAAGAAGTGACTGCGAGAGTGAGGCTTCGCTGTCTTCCACTTCACGTCGACTCAGGAGGACGTAAGCGTGGGGAGTGACGCCGTACCTGTTTGTCTTACTACGGAATGATTTCGTTTCAGTGTAATTATGAAAAGGCAGTGTCTCGGCTGCTGGATGGTTTAAGTCAGGTTTTCCTTCTTGCCAACTGGGATGCATCCTTGTCCCGATTGGTTTCCCGTCATCCCTTCCCACACGGTACTGGCGTATCGTGATATTACCCACGAGGTCACCGTAGCCCAGATCATCCTTATCACTAAAGAGTCTCTGTAGCTGCTTCTTGGTGTACTGAGACACATCATCATTCTCACTGAACCCGGCAGTCTCGTGCAGTCCTAGGCCATCGAGACGCGGTTTCAGCTCTGGGTACATAATACACTCTGAGTGGTCGACGTGGACAAACCGGTGCTTGAGGGCCTGGTGGTGATAATAGCCTTGTGGTTCTCGAGCAATGTGCCCACGTATGAGATGAGAGTTATAGTCACCAGGTGGAAGTAGGAGAAAAGAACACCGTGGAAGTTGTGCTTTGAGTTCGGCCTCAGACCATCCACATACCCCATGAGGAGCACACGCACCGCTGATGGAGGCTCACTGACGTTAGGTTACGTTACGTTCGGATATCTTATGTTATGTTATGTTATGTTATGTTATGTTAGTGTCTTAAGAGTATAATTCTAATATAGACTATGTGGAGAATGATGTGCGTGTGTGTGTGTAGGTATGTTAGTGTATGTGTATGTTTAGGTGTGTGTGTGTGTGTGTGTGTGTGTGTGTGTGTGTGTGGGGAACGGAAGGCTGTTGATGAACTTCAGAAATATATTGAAATCCTTTAAAAAGTCTCAAACAATACTTCGAAAACATTGTCCTGCAAACAATATGAAAGACTTAAAATACGATTTGTAATGTTGCGGCAATATTTTAAAGGCGTCTTGAAATTATTAAAAAAAAGGGGTGGGGGGAGGAGCGATGTGTCCACCCCTCTTAAAATTCCTGGAAAAAACAACACCTTGAGAGCGAGGACTTTTAGCTGACCTGAAACACGTAAATGAGATCAGAGAGAGAGACTGACTTTGATAAATTAACAAGATCTTCCCATTATTATTATTATTATTATTATTATTATTATTATTATTATTACCAATCTCAAGCCTAAAATACCCTGCCTACCTAATATCCCCCCAAAAAATATTCCCCTCCAGGTACAAAATTGTGACCCTATTCATAAAAGCCTATTATCAGACCATGTTGTTAAGAGGTCATACATTATACTAATTCACGATGTAATTAGATATTATGAAGAACCTCGACCTTAATGGCCTCGTCAGATTATAATTACTGGAAATATAAGCAGCAAGATTATATGTAAATGAAGTTTGTGTTTGTTTGCTTGTTGTTATAAAGTTGTGAGATATTATTATGTGTTGTTGGTTAGGAAAATGATGTAACGAGGTGATGAAGGTGTTAGGAGGGGGTGAGTGAGGACTATGATTAAGGTGAGGTGATTAATGGTGAGAGGAACACACGCTTATACATATACACACGTGAATATATATATACACGTCCATACACACACACACACACACACACACACACACACACACACACACACACAAATATGTAAAAAAAACTTGTATAACATTTTCTCTCACACTCATCATCATCATAAGAAAGAAAGAAAGAAAGAAAGAAAGAAAGAAAGAAAGAACAACATACATACAAGTCAGGTCATGATTCTTTATAGTTTCTCTTCCTTCATCTTTAGATTTGACCTCTGACCCCTCCTCGACCCCCTTCCCCCTCCTCACCCCCTCCCCTCCTCCTCCCCACAAACTTACACCTGAATACCCAAGTTTTAATTAAATCAACACAGGTCTGACGGAAGCAAGGTTTTACTTAAGTTCACAGCGGGTTTTATTTTTTATTTTTTTTTTTTTTCGTTTCCATTGTATCTCTTCTTCCTCTTCCTCATCCTCTTCTTCTCTTTCGCATTCAACTGTTTTTCTTTGTATTCTTTCTTCCTCTTCTTCTTCCTTCCTTTCATCAACATTGTCCATTTTTCTCTCGTTCCGTTTTCTCTTAATTAGTGATTACCTCATTCCCATTTTCTTTCATGTTCACAGGTATCGTGGGCCAGACGTCGAGGGGGAGACTTTCACATCCTCACTGTTGGATTCCACACCTACCATAATGACGAGAGGTAAGTGGAGGGGGCTTCCACACCTCTTAGAAGATTAATTAAGGCTTCTACACCTGTTAGAAGATTAATTAAGGCTTCCACACCTGTTAGAAGATGAATTAAGGCATCCACACCCGTTAGAATATTAAGTCTTGGGAATAGACTTCAACACCTGTTAGGAGATCAACAGGAGCATCCAGGTGTGTTCGGAGCATAATTGAGTTTCCATACTTGCCGTGAAGCGAACGTTGGGGTTTCCAAACACCTGGTAAAAGATAAATAAGAGGTTTCCCCACACACCATAAGAGACAAGGATTCCAAACTTGTTAAAATATAAACACAAGGATTCCACACCCATTGTTTACATGATGCTCTCAAGGTGTGACGTCACGGAATCACAGAAATCGAACCCTGGGTCCATTTTCGTTTCTTGTGAGAGTTTGGTTGTATGTTTATGAGTTTATGTGAGGACCTATACTTAGGCACTGTCCTTGAGAGAGAGAGAGAGAGAGAGAGAGAGAGAGAGAGAGAGAGAGAGAGAGAGAGAGA
>NW_024752137.1:570000-597500 GCF_018991925.1 Homarus americanus
TTTTCTTAATTTGTGAGAGATTTTTAACGTAAGATTTTAAAGCTTAAGGGAATTTACAACTCTCGTTCAGGAGGAGGAAGGAAGGTGAGGGTATTGTAATCTGCGTGTGTGTGTGTGTGTGTGTGTGTGTGTGTGTGTGTGTGTGTGTGTGTGTGTGTGTGTGTGCCTTGAGTTAATGACATATTATTTAAATTGCATCAGCCAATTAGACAATGGAACAATGTAATAATGACTATCACTTCCTTGTCACGTACCAAATGACACTCACATGACCTCTAGATTGAAAAGGTCAATACAGAGGCACCACCAGTTTCTTCATTCCAACTCTATACATACATACATACATACATACACACATATATACATACATACATACATACATACATACATCACTAAGACCATATAAAACACTACCTTAACACTACCCAAATTCTATCCATTACCTATCCTGTCTAACTATCCATACGTAACCTGTACAGAGATAGGATAATTATTATACTCTGACCACTATGACACCTAAATCCATTAATCCAACACTAACACACTATCCATATCTCACAGTGCTCTCATTTCACGTTTCATCCTTCCTCCTATCCTTATCCTAGCCTCACATCCTACCAAAACTAAGGCTGGATGATAAAGATTTTTCTCCTTTAAAAATATATTACGTTAACTGAGGTTGATTCCCAGCCTAACGCCTCTCACCACGATGGCAGCTTCCCAGAGCGAGACTCGACGTGTGTGTGTGTGTGTGTGTGTGTGTGTGTGTGTGTGTGTGTGTGTGTGTGTGTGTGTGTGTGTGTGTGTGTGTGTGGCAGTAGGGTGGGTGGACAATTGTGGCACTGTTAAGTTTATAGCTGAGAGGGAGAGAGAGGAAGAGAGGGAGAGAGAGGAAGATAGAGTAAGAGGTGGAAGGGAAAAGAGATTAAGTGAAAAGGGGGAGGAAGAAGAGACACAGAGAGAGAGAGAGAGAGAGAGAGAGAGAGTTACAATCAGATAAAACGCAAGAAATAAAAATCAAATAAAAAACAAAACAAAAAACAAGAGAGAGAGACAGACAAACAAACAGAAATACAAACACACAAACAAACACACAAACAAACAGACCAAACACACGGTATTAAGTTTGTGTTGACAGAAGCAAGCAAGCAAGCAGGCCATGGAGTTATATACACCAGGTTCTATATGGAGAGGAAATGTCTGACGAAGTTCTGCTACAGGAGGGAACTGCCTGACGGAGGTGGGGGGGGAGGGGGGAGGAACACACTCTTATTGCCCCTTTATTGATGAGTTAAGGAGTTAAATGTCTGTAATGGATATCAATTTATTTGGTGTTATGGTGAAGGTATACTGAACTTATATATTATATGCAGTGGTTGTGGTGAGAGGGTTGTTAGGGGGGTGGTGGTGGTGGTGGTGGTGGTAGTGGTGGTGGGGAGGTAGTTAGGTGGTAGTTGTGGTGGTAATGGTAGGTAGTGGTGGTGGTAGTGGTAGTGGTGGTAGGGAGGGGTAGTTAGGTGGTAGTTGTGGTGGTAGTAATAAGTTATGGTGGTGGTGGTGGTATAGTGATGGTGGTAATGGTAGTGGTAGTTGTGGTGGTGGTGGTGGTGGTAATAGTAGTGGGGGTAGTGGTGGTAGTAATAGTTATGGTGGTGGTGGATAGTGATGGGGTAATGGTAGTGGTAGTTGTGGTGGTAATGGTAGTGTAGTTGTAGTGGTGGTGGTAGTTGTGGTGGTGGTGGTGGTGGTAATATAGTGGGGAGGTAGTGGTGGTGGTGGTGGTAGTTGTGGTGGTGGTGGTGGTGGTATAGTGATGGTGGTAATGGTAGTGGTAGTTGTGGTGGTAGTTGTGGTGGTGGTGGTGGTGGTGGTAGTGGGGAGGGGGCAGTGGTGGTAGTTTGTTTGTCCTCCCACTGTATGAAGTAAGAATTGACTTTATCTGTCTGTCTGTCTGTCTGTCTGTCTGTCTGCTGTGTGTTGATGTTATATGCTATAAAAACCTCCATTATGACTTCCATCACCATCCTGTACATAAATCCTGTTTTGGTCTTGTTCTAGTCTGACCGCCTGTCTTCCTGTCTGTCTGTTTGTGTTACAGGTCTGTCTGTCTGTCTGGTGGTAGTTGTGGTGGTGGTGGTGGTGGTGGTAGTGGGGAGGGGGCAGTGGTGGTAGTTTGTTTGTCCTCCCACTGTATGAAGTAAGAATTGACTTTATCTGTCTGTCTGTCTGTCTGTCTGTCTGTCTGCTGTGTGTTGATGTTATATGCTATAAAAACCTCCATTATGACTTCCATCACCATCCTGTACATAAATCCTGTTTTGGTCTTGTTCTAGTCTGACCGCCTGTCTTCCTGTCTGTCTGTTTGTGTTACAGGTCTGTCTGTCTGTCTGTATGTTTGTCTGTATGTGTTCCTCTCTGTATGTTTGTATTCCAATCTGTCTACCTGGGTTTGAGTCTGTCTGTCTGTCTGTCTTTCTGTCTGTCTGTCTAATGTTCGAATGTTCTTTGTCGGTCAATTTGTTTTAACTGCATACTGAAACACCGGACCATTATCCCTGCCCCACACCACCACTGTACTGCTGCACCATAACCCTTGCCTCACACCACCTCAGCACCACCGCGCCACTATCCCTGCCTCACACCACCCCAGCACCACCGCGCCACTATCCCTGCCTCACACCAACACTGCACCACTGTACTACTGCTGCACCTGCCTCGCACCACCCCAGCACCACCGCGCCATTATCCTGCCTCACACCACCCCAGCACCACCGCCACTATCCCTGCCTCACACCATCACTGCACCACTGTACTATAGGGAGTGACAGTTTGGCAAAAGTTTTCAAAATCTAATTGCTTGGGTTGGATTATTTGTCTATCGGCCACGCTAATTCCGAATATGTTTGAGTTTTTTACATCATTGCATTAGAAGGTTTGTGGATACTTTTGGGTTTGGCATGAAAAACGCGAAAAAACTGTAAATAATAAAGGGACTGGCAATGTGGCACAACCTGTTAAAATCAAGTTATTGAATTGGATTATTCGACTACTGTGTACACTGGTTCATAATATGCTATTGTTTTACAACTCAATGCGCTACAAATTATGCCGATATTTTTGCTGCAAGTCACCACATACGTCTCTCCACTTTCTTCCAGTTAGTCACTTTAGACTTGTCCCCTTCAGTTATGATGTTGTCTGCAGCTCTGATGGTGTTTGCGATGTGAGCCACTGCATCATTGGATACCTTGAACCTGTCAGCAGTTTCTCCGATCCTGTCCTCGGCTTCTTTCTCCCTTTTCCTTTTCTCTGATCTTGCTCTCCTGTCGACCATAGCCTTGAACTCATTGTCATTGACATCCTTATAATCACTATCTTCTTCCTGAGCACTGTCATCCACTGCCGACACTTTACACGACATCCTCTCCATCTCCTCCTTACTCTTTGACCTCATCTTCTCAGTTTTCCTCTCTTCCTCAGCCCTTTTCTTTGCCCTCTTCGCTTCCTTCTCCCTCTCTTCTTTCAGCTTGGCAGTCACAATTTTGTCAACGCCATCAATGCAGCCCTCCCTTCCCGGTTTCCTCTGGGCTGCCAGGAAGCTTTTCTCTCGTTCGTGCACTTTGCTGTCGTCTGCCACATCAAACAACTTCTCAGCTATATCCTCGAACCTCATCTTCAGCTTCCCGTTCTTCGTTTTCTTCCTTTTCTGTTTCTGTCCATTTCCCTTCATCATCATCGTCTCCCTCCGCATCCTCCACAGGTCGTGGACTCTCATTTTCACCCTGATTTCAGAGATAGTGGGGACAGTGGCCTTCCTATACACATCCAGTACCTTCTCAGTCACCTTGTTGGTGGCATCCATATAATCAAAAGCATTTGTTCTTCTCCTTAACCTCTCGTTTTCTGCTTCATAAGCCAGGGCACTTCCAACTTCCTTGTTCAGAGGCAACTTGTTAGATGGCAGAGGCATCCGAACCCCGAACACCTTATCGTTACCCTGGCGCAGCTGAGTGTTGCTAATCTTAGGACGACCCATCTTGGTGGCGGCCTTTTGAACTAACTGCAAAACAACACAGAAAAAACAACTTTCAGCACTTCAATATCACCACCTATTGAACAATATTTTATTCAAAAGTACGGACTGAGATTTTGTCCTTAACTGTCCAAGTCAAACTACTTGGGCTGAATTCGTTGATCAGTCCTGGGACGAATATTACCAACGGCGTGAATAGATTCCGTGGAATAAATTCAGGGCATTCCCGTCCAGGGAGCCTCAACAAACTCTGTAAATATTGCCATTGGCCTGCCATTGGCACATATACGGAGTTTGGTAATGTTCCATGAGCGGGAATGTCCTGAATTCATTCCACGGAATCTATCCACGCCGCTGGTAATATTGGGCCCTGGTTTTCGAAATATACGTATGTGGTGACTTGCAGCAAAAATATCGGCATAATTTGTAACGCATTGAGTTGTAAAACAATAGCATATTATGAACCAGTGTACACAGTAGTCGAATAATCCAATTCAATAACTTGATTTTAACAGGTTGTGCCACATTGCCAGTCCCTTTATTATTTACAGTTTTTTCGCGTTTTTCATGCCAAACCCAAAAGTATCCACAAACCTTCTAATGCAATGATGTAAAAAACTCAAACATATTCGGAATTAGCGTGGCCGATAGACAAATAATCCAACCCAAGCAATTAGATTTTAGAAAACTTTTGCCAAAACTGTCCCTCCCTACTGTACTACTGCACCCATAGCCCTGCCTCACACCACTTACCCCAGCACCACCGCGCCACTATCACCTCACACTACCCCAGTGCCACCGCGCCACTATCCTGCCTCACACCATCCTGCACCACTGTGCTGCTGCACCATAACCCTGCCTCACACCACCCCAGCACCACGCGCCATATCCTGCCTCACACCTACCCCGGCATCCACAGCGCCACTATCCCTGCCTCACACCACCTCAGCATCACCGCGCCACTATCCCTGCCTCACACCTTCACTGCATCACCGCGCCACTATCCCTGCCTCACACCATCACTGCACCACTGTACCAACATAAGCTAGTCCTCACTAAGACTAAACTTACACACAACTTGTTCAACTTACACGAGAGACTGACTAAGGATCACACACACACACACACACACACACACACACTACCTCCAACTTGATCACGTCTGTACACTGTAAGCAAACACTGAGAGAGAGAGAGAGAGAGAGAGAGAGAGAGAGAGAGAGAGACTACTTATGTTAATGTTACAGGCTGTACTCGTCTAGTCATTGCTGTAACTACTGCAGCAAGTCGCCTCGTGCTGCTGTTACCAATTTCATGGGTGAAGGAACAGCTTGCAGATTATCCATTGTTTAGTGCTGCTGTTTTTTGTTGGCGTTTGTTGAAGCTGTTTTAGTGCTTGTTGCAGCTGTGTCTTCTAATACTGTTCCTTGTTGCAGCTGTGTCTTGAAATACTGTTCCTTGTTGCAGCTGTGTCTTGTAATACTGTTACTTGTTGCAGCTGTGTCTTGTAATACTGCTCCTCGTTGCAGCTGTGTCTTGTAATACTGTTCCTTGTTGCAGCTGTGTCTTGAAATACTGTTCCTTGTTGCAGCTGTCTTGTAATACTGTTCCTTGTTGCAGCTGCATCTTAGTAATACCGTTCCTTGGTGCAGCTGTGTCTTGTAATACCGTTCCTTGTTGCAGCTGTTTTATGGTGTTTGATGCAGCTGGGATTATTTTTAATTAATATTTCACTCTCAAATTAATTATCTTTTCCAAATTATTTCTCCAGATTATTAGGACTTAACTTTTACTTTTGTGATTAATTATTGTTGATATTTTACTATTATTTTTATTACCTTTCCTATTTTTTTCTAGATAATATTTTCCTAATTAATCATTCCTTACACTCTCTATATTGTCCTTAATTATTCATTCTCTTTTATATTTACTTTCCTAAATTATTACTACATAATTTGACTTTTATTTCTCTTCATTTATTCACAAAAAAAGAGATTAATTACAGCAATAGACGACAAAAAATAATAATCAGCAAACCATTTCATTCAGTCTCCCTTTTCAAGCTTAAGTATCAAAGAAAACGGGACATTGCCCACTGATGATGAACACAGATAAATGACTAATTAAGAGCTCATGACGATTAAAAACCTTTCATTTTATATACGTGGTGTATATATGAATGACAGATATACATGTAAGTATATATATGTATGTATATATGTATAAAATAAGGAGGGGAGGTATGTATTTTTTCTGGTAATTATAGAAAAAAAGGAATTTTATATAAAGTGTTCAGAACGGAAATTAAAAATGACATTAAGTTATTTTTTCCGCTATTTTTTTATGTATTTTTTTAAGCCGACAGAAATATGTTATGTAGGTATATTAAAGTAGAATTACGGTGGAGTAAGGTAGATTAAGGTAGATTAAGGTAGACTGAGGTAGATTACGGTAGATTAAAGTGGATTAAGGGGGATTAAGGTAGATTATGGTAGATTACGATTAAGATAAATTAGAGAGGATTAAGGTAGAGGTGTGTGTGTGTGTGTGTGTGTGTGTGTGTGTGTGTAAAAATAATCACATAGACGTCATCAAAACAGACTAAAAAAAACAAGTCTGATAAACATGAAAAAACATATGAATATAGAGCATAAAACACTGAGGCGAAACGGAACAAAAAAATATATATATATATATTGAGCTGAATGTCACTACCACTATGACAGACAGACAGACAGACAGACAGAGAGACAGACAGACAGACAGACAGAGAGACAGACAGACAGACAGACAGAGAGACAGACAGAGAACTTTACATAGGATAAAAAAGAAAACTCATCCACTTAATCTCAGGTATAATGCCTCGTTTGGGTGAGAACTGCCTCGTTTGGGTGAAATATAGACAAGAGTTTTAAAGGAAGGTTACACACACACACACACACACACACACACACACACACACACACAAACACACACACATAAAACAAGGTACAAATTCCACCTACCAGTTGAACATTGGTCATCTTGGATAAACAAAACACACAATTCACCTCCCATGTCGCCCGAGGGAGTTGTGTATTGAATTAGAGACAATGGAAGTAGTTTCTAAATGGTCCTGTCGGCTCCACTTACTTCATTAATGACCCGACAGAACTCTCCGTCGGCTGGGAGCTCCAAAAAAAAAAATATATAATAATCTAATATGTTGGTATTTATTGTTTTTGAATGAATACTTTTGTATCTGTTAGTTGAGAATGGGGGTGAGGGGGTGAGGGTGAGGGAGATGGGGGTGAGAGGGAGGTGAGGGGGTGAGGAGGTGAGGGAGGAGATGAGGGAGGGAAGGGAGGGAGAGGATTTGGGTTGGGGTGAGGTAAGAGGTGTGGGGAACGGGGGTGTGTTGGGGTGACGGAGAGGGGAAGGAGAGGTGTGTTGGGGAGGGAGAGGGGTGAGGGGAGATGTTTTAGGTCATGGGGAGAGGAGGAGGAGGAGGAATGTTTGTGGGAGAAGGAAGGTGAGAGAAAATTGAAAGAGAGAGAGAGAGAGGTGTGTGTGTGTGTGTGTGTGTGTGTGAGTGTGTGTGTGTATAGTTAATACTCTAAAAAAACTCTTACGTCACAGATGTAAACACGACCTAACATAAATATTCAATCAAAACAAAAATTACGATGAAATTTATACTTGAGATTCTACCATTACTATCTCTTAGGGGGGGGGGAATATGCCTTACGAACCTTTGAGAATTCTTATGTGTGGTCTCGTCGTGTTTTAGAGATGAAAGCATCGTCTCGCTCTCCCCATCTCTTGCATTAGAAAGCAAATTTATATCCATTTCAGAGCACTTTCCCTACAAGCACTTTCTTAACTCTCTCTCTCTCTATTGTACATTTTAGCTAACTCTCTCTTGTTCTTTCTCTTCTAAATCTCTTCGTTATTGCGTTCATGATTCACTCTTCACGAGGTACTTTCTAAAACTTTTGAAATTGCCTCAACTTCCTGCTTCACGATCCTGACTTCACTACACACTATACTATACTGACTTCACTACACACTATGCTATACTGACTTCACTACACAGTATACTGACTTCACTACACAGTATACTGACTTCACTACACAGTATACTGACTTCACTGCACAGTATACTGACTTCACTACACACTATACAGACTTCACTACACAGTATACTGACTTCACTACACAGTATACTGACTTCACTACACAGTATACTGACTTCACTACACAGTATACTGACTTCACTGCACAGTATACTGACTTCACTACACACTATACAGACTTCACTACACAGTATACTGACTTCACTACACAGTATACTGACTTCACTACCCACTATACAGACTTCACTACACAGTATACTGACTTCACTACACAGTATACTGACTTCACTGCACAGTATACTGACTTCACTACACACTATACAGACTTCACTACATATACTGACTTCACTACACAGTATACTGCTTTCACTACACACTATACTTCACTACACACTATACAGACTTCACTACACAGTATACTGACTTCACTACACAGTATACTGACTTCACTACACACTATACTTCACTACACACTATACAGACTTCACTACACAGTATACTGACTTCACTACACACTATACTTCACTACACACTATACTTCACTACACACTATACTTTAAAAGTGAGAAAATTGTGAGACAGTCATAGGAAATAAAGCGAGACGCATACATAGAAGGATTAATAGACGATGAGACAGACAGACAGACAGACCAAACAGACAGACACAGACAGACATAGAATATAACCTAACCTCATCAACCTCATCATTGAACAAAAATACCCCCCCCCCCACCCACCCCCCCACCAAAAAAAAACACCCCCAACATATTGCTAATTACCAACCAAGCAAACACCCCTCCCCCCCTCCCTATTGCAAACACTTCAACTTAATTCTCAATACACTTAGGCAACATTCTCCCTTGCAACACATACACACCGCCTTTGAACTTGCAATGAGCAGTTGATTTAGATGTTTCTTGTAGTGTTGACTGTATCTTCTGCAATATCCATCCATTACCCAAAGAGAGACACTGTGATGAATGGATTATGGGATTATGCAAAGCTCTTCAATATATGGCTTTCAATATTACCTTTGGGAAGAATAAGAGCTTGATGGAGTGGGTGTGGGTGTGGTGGTAGTGTGGGTTGATGACGTTGGTGTGGTGTGGGTGTGGTTGGTGTGGTGTGGGTGTGGGTTGGTGACGTTGGTGTGGTGTGGGTGTGGTGTGGGTGTGGTGTGGGTTGGTGTGGTGTTGGTGTGGTGTTGGTGTGGTGTGGGTTGGTGTGAGTGTGGTGGTTGGTGGTAGCGGTAGTGTGTTGGGCTGTGGTGAAATTGGGTCGATCGATCCACAATCAAACTAACTATTGGAGAGAGAGAGAGAGAGAGAGAGAGAGAACAAAACGTCTCTCTTAGGTCTCACCAAGTCAAGTCACCAACACAATACACTCACTGCGTTAAGTGTCTCACAGCCTCTTATCATGCCTTTGTGTTTTGTACTTACGTCTATAAACAATTTGACCAAGATTTTTTTTATAGTTCTCTCTCTCTCTCTCTCTCTTCCCCCCCCCATCCCCCACTCCCCCTCTTCCTCCCCACCCTAAATACATCTCCCCTTCTCCCCACCTCCTCCCACCCCATCACGCTAAATCTATTAAATATTCTCCCCACTTACACACCCATTTAATACCGCCATTAATATTTCATCTCCTCCCCATTACCTATTTCCTGGAGAACCGCAGCTCAAAGGGGGACCTAATTTGACCTTTGACCTAATCTCGTATATATACAGTACAGTGTGTCTCAAAAAAATGTATACCGGCTAGACTACCTTATAAATGGTCGTAGTAATCACAGCAACATCACCCACACATCAACAAGTAAGGACGATGTTGCTGATGTGGTACAAACATTCACGCAATTTCTACAAAAAAAACAAAAAAATTAAAAACACACTGTATACATTTTTTTTTTCTGAGACATCCTGTATAATATTTTTTTTTCTCTATGATGTCCTATCCTCGCGTGTCTTATCATCTATAATGGTATTTATTTTTTTCTTGTTCATCCTGGGAAGTGTAAATTTGTCGTCTATCCTGGGAGGTGTAATTGCGTCTACATTTCCGGGAATATCTATTGTTTATCAGCGTATTCACTTGTCTTCTGTCCTTCCTAGAAAAAAATATTTCTTCATTTCTTGCCTTTTTAATCGTATAATGATCATCAACCCCCGAAATTTCTATTTTGTTCATCCTACTAGAAATAATCATCCTCTTTCCACTGTTTCTTTTCGTATACTGATCTACCATTGCCTGACTCGTCCCTATTAACCCTCCTCTTGTTCGTCCTATGATCCATAATTCTTGTGTTTTTTTTCCTATATTAGTCTAGACTTTATTTTTTCTTTACTGTAATAACAAAGACGAGAGATAGAGATAATTAAGATAAAGGTGAAAATAGAAGTACAGACAGATACAGAGAGAGACAGAAAGGTGGAGAATTACAGACATACAGACACAGTCACTTTGAGAAACATACAGACAGATATAGACACACAGATAGATACAGACATAGAACACAGCCACACACACACACACACACACACAGCCACACACACACACACCATCCAACATATTTCATGGTAAACTTTCTGAATTAATCTGAGGTAAACACGACTTACAACATCCCAGGAAAAAATTATATATATATATATTTTCCCTTCCAGAAAAATTAAACATAAAAACTTTTCAACCCAAAATCCGTGAGAAAAAAAAATTATTTACCAAATTTTAGGTGTAAAAGGTTATAGGACGTTATTTAGGTAGTTATATGTAAATGAAGTTTGTGTTTTTTTTTTGCTTTAATTGTCATTTGTTGTTATATAAAAAAGAATACTCTCTCTCTCTCTGCCCTTGTAAACTTGATGTACAGGTATAATTAATGAGATATAGTAATTACCGGTCTGGTATGTTGAAATTGTTAGCTAACTAGATTTTGTTGTTGTTGTTGTTGTTGATTGTTATAGTTGGTGTTATTATTATTATTATTTAGCTCTCTCTCTCTCTCTCTCCCAACATCTCTCCTTACTTTTGTCTCCCTATCCCCCCATCTTTTCTCATTTTTTCCTTGTCTCCCCCCTTGTTCATCTCCCTCACCTCTCATTCCCACCTCACCTCTCACCTCTCCCTCACCTCTCATTCCCTCACCTCTCATCTCCCTCACCTCTCACCTCACCTCTCCCGCCCTCATCTCTCCCTCCCTCACCTCTCCCGCCCTCACCTCTCATTCCCTCACCTCTCCCTCCCTCACCTCTCCCTCCCTCCTCGTGTGGTGATGAAGGCAGCCAGGTGGTTTATATCAACTCACGTGCTGAAAATTTCCAAAATTATGTTTATTTTATCTTCCTGTGGTGTTGGGTGTGTACTGTATATATAAACAGCTACAATAATAATGGTAGCCCCTCGTGTAACGAGGATGGCCGGCCCAAGGGCCACCTAGGCGTGAATTTGTTTAAGGTGTAGAAGCTGTCGCCAACACAACAACCACACCCTGAGTTGCATGACCCAGTGTCAAGGAATAGTCCGAGAAGACCGGACAACTCGCCAACTGCACTGGCTAACCATCACCCCGGAATAAGATCCGCAAATCGATTAACATCTAATTACTGCTGAGTAGACAGAGGCAAATGGTGTAAAGAAACTTGCCTATAATTTCACTCTGCCGGGGATCGAACCCGGGTCCGATCGCTTGCGAGACGAGGATGTTGACCATTATACCACAGGTCGAAACAGCTCTATATATATATATATATATATATATATATATATATATATATATATATATATATATATATATATATATATATATATATATATATATATATATATATATATATATATATCTATATCTATCTATCTATCTATCTATCTATCTATCTATCTATCATTAGCCCAATATATGCAAGTAAATCACTGTAGGTGCGCGTGATCCAGGTATATGCTGATAACCACAAGGAAAGAAGAAAACACGAACATAACATAACAGTATACATGAATTAATATCAAATGAAGGTATACATATATAAGAACAATACGTAGATGATGGCTCAATTAATTCACATCATGAACATAACCAAAAGGGGGAAATAGCAAAGGCAAGGATAAAGTTAGGAGATGGAATAAAAGGTAATTATTCCACTTATAGAGTTAAAGCGTCGATGGAAAAGGAGAGATAAAGAAAAATGGGGGAGAGGGAAGAAGGGAGGAACAGACAGACAGACAGATAGACAGACAGATAGATGGTAAAAATAATTCCACTTACACACACTCATTCAACTACGTCCTTCAGCAGGGAGGCGGCTCACGTCCAGCTAGGAGGGGGAAGGGGGGGGGGCGGAGGTAAGCCTAATGGATGACCTTTTAGTGACAGAGAAAAGACCTTTTGACTCTGTCCGGTGACGGGAGACGTGACGAGTAGACAGAATTCAAGTTAGGTTAGGTTAGGTTATGAGGTGTAAAGAAAACACAAGGGTTAGGAAGACAATTTGATACACCCTCTTCCCTCCCTCTACCCTTCCTTCCTCCTGTCTTCCTTCCTCTACCCTCTACCCTTCCTTCCTCCTGTCTTCCTCCCTCTACCCTCTTCCCTTCCTTCCTCCTGTCTTCCTCCCTCCTTCCCTTTCTCCATCCTTCCTCCTGTCTTCCTCCTTTCCTTCCTCCCTCCTTCCCTTTCTCCTTCCGCCATGCTGTCTCCTACACCCCCCCACCATCACCAACAGGACAGGAAAAACAACCATTAGAGGTCACAGAGGCTCAGGTTAACCATCTCGTTCACCTCTTCGTCAGGGAGGGGTTGACGTCAGAAGCCATGACAGATGAGAAGGTTTATGGCTCAATGGCTCGTAAAATACCTTCCCAGTATTCACATAATATAAACATAAATATGATAATGTTAAATTAGTCAGGATTTTTTTTTTTGGGGAGGAAGGATAAGTTGAGCTTCAGGTTATGGCTTCCCCGCCTGAAGGTTTAAACTCTGTAAAAACTAACATGAATTTTTAGCTTGTGTGAATTTTAACCTGTGCTGAAGATAAACTGATAGGATCACGTGAAGATTAGGACACCTCTCTGCTAATTTCACCTTTAAGACTAAGCTAGCCTAACTTAACCTAACCTAACGCTAATCCAACCTAACCTAACTTAACGCTAATCTAACCCAACCTAACCTAACGCTAACTTAATCCTAACCTAACCATAATACAAACTTTAATGTCTCTCACCATCTCTCGTATTTCAATGTCTCTCACCGTGTAATATGTCTCATTATCTCTCACCATCTACCGTCTCTCACTATCTCTCATATCTCCTACCTCTTATCTCATCCGTCTTTTAATATCACGTAAAGGAGAAAAAAACATCGATAGTTTGTGTTTAAAAGGAAAAATGGGATGCAATTCTTTCAAGGAGGTGGGGGGGGGTGAAGAGAGGAGAGGTGGGGGACGACGGATATGGGGTGGGGACAAAAGGGGGGCAGGGGGCTGTGATGAAGAATAGGGTGAAGGAAAATGTAAGTGAGAAAGTTACGAACACAGACAAAATGAATGAAAAATGGAGACAGATGTGGGGGAGGGGGGTGGGGGATTGAGGAGGAGGGGTGGGAGACTGATGGGGGCAGGGGATGAGAGGGGTGGGACAGTGAGAGGGGAGAGGAGGGAGAGGGGTGGGACAGTGAGAGGGGAGAGGAGGGGGAAGGTAGGAAGAAGATTGTGGTTAAAAGATGAGGAAGAAGAAAGAGAATGGGGAAGGATGGAAGGGATAGAAGGAAAGGAAAGTGGAATTGTAGAGAAGGATGGGGGACGGGGGAGAGGGAGATTATGGGGGTGAAAGATAGGGAGAGAGATAATGGGGAGGAAAGAAGGAGAAGGGGGTCAATGTGTAGGGAAAAAATATTTAATCTATCTAAACACAATTCAAACCAAACCAAACCAAACCTAACCTAACCTAACCTAACCTAACCTAACCTAACCTAACCTAACCTAACCTAACCTAACCTAACCTAACCTAACCTAACCTAACCTAACCAAACACACCTGATAGCAACTTTCAACAATTACTATGGAAGCCCTACACACACACACACACACACACACACACGTCTCTGAGTTAAGGAGGTAAGGAAGGACCAATCTCTTGCCACAAACCATTAATCCTTCCTGCATCCTGAGACGTCTCCTTCAGGATGATAAGGAGGTGAAGGAGGCTGCTGAAGGAGGGTTTCTGAAGGAGGTGTACTGAAGGAGGTTACTGAAGTGTGGTGTACGAAGGAGGAGAAGCAGAGACTAAGACTGATGTTTCGGACGCAGCAGAGGCTAAGACTGATGTTTCGGACGCAGAACACACTAAAACATCTTACGTGTCCTAGTTTATGTATCCGTGTGTAATGTTTAATTGTATTCTCTTGATGACTGTAAACGACTGTATCCCGTGAGCATAATATAAAAGGTTTTGGGTGAGTCAATATCTGTCTCGTCTGTTAGAGAATAATGAAGTATTTATTATGTTATTATACTCCGTCTGTGTGTGTGTGTGTGTGTGTGTGTGTGTGTCATTTATAAGTGTTTCGTAAGTGTATGAGAGGGTTTTTTTTTTGGGGGGAAAGTGATGTGTTTTATAAGTCAGTGTAGTAATGTGGTAGAGTGCTTCCCTGAGTGCTGGTCAGGTATTGTTTTGATACTTTACCTCGCCTGTGTTGTTGACTCTCTGTTATTACTGGTAGTGAGTCCGTTCATAGAAAAAGGTGGTGGTAATGTGTTGTGTGAGTGCTCATACATACATACATACATACATACATACATACATACATACATAAATTGGTTGCCTCTCATGTACGAGCATGGCCGGCCCAGGGGTCACTTACAGTTAATGAGTTACATGACCCAGTCTCAAGGAATAGTCCGAGAAGACCGGACAACTCGCCAACTGCACTGGCTAACCATTACCCCGGAACACGATCCGCAAATCGATTAATATCCAGGTTCCCAATTACTGCTGGGTAGACATAGGCAAATGGCGTAAAGAAACTTATCTATAGTTTCACCCTGCCCGGGGATCGAACACGGGCCCACTCATTTGCGAGGAGAGCATGCTGACATATTACACCACTGGTCGCCATCCACACACACACACACACACTTACAAAACACTTAAGGTCCCCATATATACTCGCACACACTTATAAAGCATTTACTAACTCCTCCGCTCCCCCCCACATACAAACACTTATACAACACTTACAACTTCTCCTCCTATCCCACGTACACTTACACGCGCCTCACTAAAATGGAACAAATGCCCACCAAGGCTGTAATCAATTGTCTGGGCGACGCAGTGGAAGTTTCAGCCACCGACGAAGGACCTGCTTCTGGGCGACAAGTGTGAGAGTGCTTTAGGGAGATAAATCAACCTCCAGTTCTGCTTTCGAGTGTGGAATTCTTACAAGAGTTGAGTATCGCTTTTTGGGGGGGGAAGGGTCATGACCTTTGGGGGAGTATTATTGACCTGATGACCATTTTTAGTACATCATGACCCTGGATAAGTATCATTCGCTGCCTAGATGACCTATTATATGAGTGTATTTGGCCCGTTTTAACGTAGATGACCCGATTTTGGACAATTACCAGGTATATTGAGAGAGAATTTGCCATCCACTCCCAGCTTAAAATAAAATTCATGTTAAATTTTCTGGGGTCATATATTCTTCCAGTGATATTTAATACCTTTTGTGAACTTCTATAGAAAACAATAAATCCTTCTGAGAGAGAAAATGGTCTAAGTGCAAAATGGGTTTCATACAGGTTTATGACGTGTTCAGTGACCTTGGTAACGTCTTAGGGGCATTTTGACCTCCTGGGGAGTATTGATGGTTAGTGGAGAACTGTCTTAACTCACCCTATTGGCTGGTGTACGTGGAGGTCTTGAAAGGACTGAACCCCGAGTTATGAAGATTCTGTATTTTAACTGTTTAATAACTGCTGCTAAGTGAACGTGTCTAGTTAAGGTAGAGTCTCAGTGTTAATTTTGTCTCCTAACTGCTGCTAAGTGAACGTATTTAGTCAAGATAGTTTCTCGATGTTATTCTGATGACGTTTCAAAGGTAATTCTTGAACTTTTCCATATCTTCGCCAAGTGACGTAAGAACTTCTTAGACTCCCACCTACTAAGATTTTTAAAGATAATAACAACCTCCCCATCGTTATTTCTCCGATTCTTCCTGTAGTATTAGCTAATGAGGGTGACCAACGAGGCTGACCTACTCAAGGCTGACCTAATCAAAGCTGACCTACTCAAGGCTGACCTAATCAAGGCTGACCTACTCAAAGCCATCTGTAAATTACGTACCATTAGAATATATCAATCAATCGCCAGGTGACATTTGGGTTGACTTTTAACGAGACGAAATTACAGGAATATTTATTTATACTCAGATGTTAAAGACCATTTTTTACGTTACCACAGCTCCAGGTTAAGAGCGTTTGTTGTAGTCAAGATGTTTGTGGGTTAGGAAAAGGTTGTTTGTGATACTGAATAATTTTGTTCATTAGTCAGTTAATTTATTTTTTTTGTAGTTTGTTTTAATATTTACCTCGTGACAGTGAACCAGATATCTCATGATAGTGGACCAGGTATCTTATGACAGTTGACCAGACATCTTATGACAGTGGACCAGACATCACGTGACAGAGAGACATGTGGGGTCTGTGTCTTAAGTGGCTCTCGCGTGGGTTACTACAGTCAGTCATAACCTGGCAAATTTATCTTAAATATTCGGGAAAAAAGAAAATGTTCTTGATTTGAGTTTTGTTCTTCATGGTAACGTGTGTGTGTGTGTGTGTGTGTGTGTGTGTGTGTACTCCTCCCACAGGTACACACTGACCACTGTACCCTACCCACAGGTACACACTGACCACTGTACCCTACCCACAGGTACACACTGACCACTGTACCCTACCCACAGGTACACACTGACCACTGTACCCTACCCACAGGTACACACTGACCACTGTACCCTACCCACAGGTACACACTGACCACTGTACCCTACCCACAGGTACACACTGACCACTGTACCCTACCCACAGGTACACACTGACCACTGTACCCTACCCACAGGTACTCACTCAGCTTCGAGTACCCGGACAACTGGAAGCTGCAGATCCGTTACGTACAGAAGAGAGACGAAGGCCTTTATGAGTGTCAGATCTCAACACATCCGCCCCAGATCCTACGAGTGTACCTCAGTGTCTCAGGTGGGTGTCTCTCACTGTCTCTCATTGTCTCTCAGCGTCCTCAGGTGTCTCTACGAATGTCAAGTCTCAACACACTCATCCAAGATCCGACATGTGTGTCTCAGTATACTTCAGGTTCTCATCTCCCCCTGTCTCCTAAATATATCTCAACGATTCTCTCAGAGTCTCTCCATTTCTCTCAGTTTCTCAAACTGTCTCTCCACTAAGTTTAATTTTACTGTAAGCACGTGAAATCGTCCAGAGACAATAAGATGATCCAAAGTTTATTCTTTAACAAAAAAAAAAATGAATTTACCTGATCCTCTGAGGTGATTCACTGAACAGGTAAGTTATAAAGGGATCCAATCGTCCCTAAGCCTGATCGGTATTGATCCAGGCTGTTACCTAATTCTGCTTTATATTTCAGAAAGGATCCACTCTTGTATCGTTACGTGTGTGTGAGAGAGAGAGAGAGAGAGACAGAGAGAGAGAGAGAGAGAGGATTTACTCCCCACAGTACCACTCTCCCACAGTATCACTCTCCCACAGTATCACTCTCCCACAGTATTACTCTCCCACAGTACCTCTCCCCCACAGTATCTCTCTCCCACAGAATCACTCTCCCACAGTATCACTCTCCCACAGTATCACTCTCCCACAGTATTACTCTCCCACAGTACCTCTCCACAGCACACCTCCCACAGCATCACCTCTCACTCTCTTCTCCCCACAGCACCTCTCCCCACAGTCTCTCCCACAGAATCACTCCCACAGTATCACCTCCCACAGCATCACCTCACAGTCTCCCACAGTCTCTCTCTCTCCCACAGTATCCCCACAGTATCACTCTCCCACAGTATCACTCTCCCACAGTATCACTCTCCCACAGTACCTCTCTCCCACAGTACCTCTCTCCCACAGTATCTCTCTCCCACAGTATCTCTCTCCCACAGTTCCGAATATCGAGGTTCGTGACCCTAGAGGGGCGGCGGTGAACGAGGCTTTCTACCGAGAGGACTCCACAGTAGGTCTTCAGTGTGTGGTCCTCCCCGCCCACCCCACCCGCCGTGACCCTAGAGGGGCGGCGGTGAACGAGGCTTTCTACCGAGAGGACTCCACAGTAGGTCTTCAGTGTGTGGTCCTCCCCGCCCACCCCACCCGCCCAGTGCGCTGGTCCAAGGACGGCCGCCCACTCACCACCCAGCCCGAGAGAGGCATCAGGTACGTGTCCCGCCTACTCCACTCCACCCACTCACCACCCGGATGTATGGTCTAGGAGGTGATGTAAACGTTTATAGGCCCGACACGATTCTGCTTGTATGCGTTGTGTTGTATTTCCCTCGAAGACAACTGCCGTATTTTTTTTTTTTAATATTTGTCGTATAGTGTATGGAGGGGGGGACACTGATAGTCTTGAAATATTGGAACAAGGAGAAAATGAGAGTAATAATAATAGTAATAATAATAATAATAATAATAATAATAATAAACACCCCTTCTTTACTGCGCCCCCTATGTAAACAAACCTCCCCCCCTCCTCCTCCCCGCGCAGTGTTGTAACTATCCCTCCACGCACAGTAATTATATATCTACGATCACTTACTCCCAATAAAACTTAATTTCCAATAAAAATAATAATAATTTGTAGCTTGATTTCATATAAAGTAAACTAAAATGTTCATAGCGGTATAATGGACGAATACACAAGTCTGGAAATTATATCATGCACAGAGTAGTGGATTGGTTATGTACCTTGTGACTGATGCCGAGTTCTTGCCTCCCAAAAAATAGATGGTCTTGGTGGGATCAAACAGGAGGACACTACGAAAATAGTACAGTACACAGCAGTAGTATTTGTCCACACACACACACACACACACACGCTGATACTACGTCATTTCCCCTAAAAGAACCCGACATAGTCAAGAGCAGTCATAGGATGTGTTTGATGATGTGCAGTAACAGCTGGATGCACATCAGTAAAATCCTGATCACAGTTAGGAAGGATGTCTGGCCTGGCGTGAGAGATAAACGAGGAGTGAGTGGCCCTGGGAGGGAGGGCCGGACGGAGTTGGGCCGGGTGGAGAGGGAGGTCAGGGTACGGAGGGAGGAGGTCAGGGTTAGGAGGGGGTGGCAGTGCTACCCTCGTCTCCAACACTGCTGGCTGACAACGGACACTAACGCCGCTACAACTGTCTTCATTAATTTCTGTCTCGTTTTGTCCATAGTCAGTATAATATTCAATAGATCATCATTATCGTCTGAGTAATTTTCAAACTCATTTTCACTTGTCAAATGACACTATAATCGTAGAGAACAAAATCCTCCCCGTCCTCAGAATAGCCAAGAGAGCACTGGCCTTCCCACGTACTCAAATTTCAAACATCGACACACGATTCCACAGAACAAAAATATGATTGGTCTAGAAAAAAAGAATAACAAATGGATCCACTATGCGATTGGTTTAATTTCATGACGTCAGTATATGTCACCGATACTTTGTTGACATTACCCAGGTCACAGTTGCATTTTGCCATCACTTAAGGTACAACTAACACCCATACAGCGATACTTTCCTGGAATATCTGGGAATTTTTGTGTCCAGATCTAACAAACGAATAAAATCAAACGTGAACGACCATTCGCCTTTCCTTGTTCGTTAGTTTTCGTTCATGTTCGTTCGCTAAGACTGGACGAGACTTCACACACATATATACTACAAGATTCCGTTAAAGAAGAAGAAGAAGAAGAAGAAGAAGAAGAAGAAGAAAAAAGAAGAAGAAAAGAAGAAGAAGAAAAGAAGAAGAAGAAAAAGGAAGAAGAAGAAGAAAAGAAGAAGAAGAAAAAAGAAGAAGAAGAAAAAGAAGAAGAAGAAGAAGAAGAAGAAGAAGAAGAAGAAGAAGAAGAAGAAGAAGAAGAAGAAGAAGAAGAAGAAGAAGAAGAAGAAGAAAAGAAGAAGAAGAAGAAAGGAGAAGAAGAAGAAAAGAAGAAGAAGTCACACTCACAATTGTCACACGCATCTGAGGATATGTGTTGGATGTGGTGTAGTTACATAGAGGAGAAGGAGTTAATGTGCTGTATTAGATAAACTTACCCAACCGTGTAAGATAGTTTGTGTATATAATATTGTGCTGGATATATTTTATTTCTTTTTGCTGGAGGTGATTGAGTTAATAACGTCATTGTGTTAGATTAAAGGTATCATTCCGTTTTGTTATTGTTTGGGTATTTTAGTCTGGGTTATTGATTGTTATATTTATTTTGTTTTTTGTTATGTAATTCCGTTATTATTATTTTTTTGTTTGTCATGTTCGAATCCTTTGGTATCGAGTTTGAATCTGTTGGGGATTTGCTCAAAGTCTTTAGGTTGCATCTTCAGGGACTGTGTTAAGTTCGAATCATTAAATAACTCCGATTCAATTCTATAGATACTAAATTCCTTCTTAACTTGGTTCGAATTCATGGATACTCAGATCGAATCCTGGTCATGATGTTTGAATGGGCTCGAAAAATATTACCGAATCGACGAGACTGAGAGATTTGGTGATTCGGAGTCGTATTATTTCAGATGCTTGAATTTTATTCCTTGACACTCGAATGTTTTGCTTGGTAGAGAAGAGGGCGACTCCTTTTGAGACAGATGTCGGGTACGTGGTTCAATTTGATAATTTTTTTCCTCCCTGTCTCCCTACAGGGTGAACACTGTACTCTCCCTGTCTCCCTACAGGGTGAACACTGTACTCTCCCTGTCTCCCTACAGGGTGGACACTGTACTCTCCCTGTCTCCCTACAGGGTGGACACGTCACTGATGGGGTCAGGACTCAGCTCTTGGCTACACATCGCCCGCGCCGTCGTCACCGACACCGGCAACTATACGTGCAGCGCCGGGGAGACCATCACCGCCTCCGTCAGGGTGCACGTGTTGGACGGTGAGTCTGTCTGTCTGTCTATCTATCTGGGTGCACGTGTTGGACGGTGAGTCTGTCTATCTGTCCATCTATCTGTCTATCTGTCTATCTCATGTAGCCCTGTAGATATAGACCACACTTCAACATCATAAGAGACGTCTCTCATGTCCCCCTACAGGAGAGAGCTCGGCAGCGATGCAACACTCAACTACTGACGGAGCAACACCCACCTCAAGCCCGTGCTGGGCCGTCCACCTCTTACTCCTCGCTCCCCTTCTCCTCACCATCACTTAGCCTGCCGCTGAAGGTGGCTTAAGACCTTCCCAAGGGCGTGAGATCTGAGCTACCCAACCGCTAGAGGTCCCTGAGGTCCTCCCCTCCCCCAAAGAGCGTGAGGGCACCTGTACACTGACATTAATCACTTATTGTTACACTGGGCGTCAACACACACACACACACACACACACACACACACACACACACCAACAACTTTTTTATATGTATGTTCTTACAATAAATAGTTATGGAGTTATGTTAAAGAGAATTCATTATCCAGCTACAGTTGTTGATGGATGACTGAACCAAACTAAACACCTCATGTTTTTTGGTTAACTCAATGAGAAATAATTGTGGAAGAGATATGAAATGGAGAGATAAAATGAGATAATAAAGGACATGGGAATAACAAAAGAGAAGGAAGAGAACTGAGAAGAACTTATAGAGATGAAAAACCCAAGAGACCCCCTACCCCCACCCCGTGCACAACATATACCTGACACGAATAAGACACAGGTGAAAAGGTGAATTAATTAAGGCTAATGACCCAGTCTTACCAGAAATTAAAAACATAAAAATTTACGAAGAAAATCATATTATAGATCATGTATTTTATTTCCTTGATCAAAGATAAATTATAAAAAAGATAGAGAAATAATTGAAACATGAGAATAAATAAAAATAATATATTAACCCAGCATAATATAATTACAAGAATGTAATTAAATTTAGGAATAAAGCTTCACTGCGTCATTCTCAATGGTTATTAACAAGAATGCGTTAGATACAGAGTTCGCTTCCTGTCTTAAGGGTTACTGGTTCCTATGCAGGGCACCCTCACTCAACCCAGCTGTGAGTGGGTACCTGATTTCTAGTTAAGGAAGTGAAGATCGTCAGGTGTATTACCTCTCATACTACTAGCTTGTGTATTGAAGAAAGACATATTAGTGTATTATATGATCTCTCTCTCACTCTCTCTCTCACTCTCTCTCTCACTCTCTCTCTCTCTCTCTCTCTCTCTCTCTCTCTCTCTCACTGTATACATTAACTAACATATCCACAGTATTGAAATAACACCAAACAGGTACGACACGTGTATTAATTACAGGAAAAAATACAACACTACGTAATTTCCACTCGTGAACTGTTAATGGCTAGCTAGAGCATCCAAATCACACACAGCATAATCCGGAGTTGTTATGCGGGTGTAATTACCAGTCGTAATGAATCCCTGTAATGTACTTTGTGAGCAGCACGTTATTGTTATTGATAGAGTAACGTGATCAGATTTTGTATATATTTTGTGGGGAATATCTATCTATCTATCTATCTATCTATCTATCTATCTATCTATCTATCTATCTATCTTTATATGTCTATCTATCTATTTATCTATGGACACACACACACACACACACACACACACAGACACACACACACACACACACACACGCACACGCACACACACACACACACACACACACACACACACACACGTACTCCCAAACCTCGTGAGAATTTATTAACCGATCTATCTATTGCATTTTTTTAATTGTATTGTTGCCTTAATTAGTTATTCATTAATCTATTAATTTATTCATTCATTTAATTGTGTTTCTCTCTATATATTTTCTCGTGATTTGATTTTTTTTTATTTACTTGCAATTAAAAACAAGTACGTACACATACATACTGTTACGAACCACGCCATCTATTGTCCTGATCTACCTACCCAGCACTACGAGCAACGCCATCTATTGTCCTGATCTACCTACCCAGCACCACGAGCAACGCCATCTATTGTCATGATCTACCTACCCAGCACCACGAACCACGCCATCTATTGTCCTGATCTACCTACCCAGCACCACGAGCAACGCCATCTAGGGACGTAACACGAGTATGACTCGTCTTAGTTACCACTCCGGGGTTTCCCTTCTCCATGTCCTGGTTGTTGCGTCACTTCCTCAAAGTCTTCTTTGTTAGCTCGAGTTCGAGGAGAGTTCAGTTCACTCTAGGAAGTGACCACAGGATCACCTATCCTGGAAACCTACGGCACAGTGACTACCTACCGTCTTCTACAATACTCAGCCTTACTCTTCAGCCATCTCAGCTCCGCACTTAAGTATTTGTAATCTTGTATTGCCTCTCCCACGTCCACTTCCTTCAAAATTATTGTATGTTGTATAAATATGTATATACTGTTAATGTTTAGGTTAAGTATGGTTAAGGGTAAATTATAGAACGCTGAATATTTTGTTTAGGAATTTATGGTACTTTATTATACACAACAAAAACTCCCATCCTTTGTCTACCCTTTTATAGTCCGATTGTCTTTGTTTTTTATTGTTGTTGCCTGTTGGGATCTGGGTAGACTTTTAACTATATTCTAAATCCCCAACTCGTAACAATACATACATACATACATACATACATACATACATACATTACCAGGAACAAAAGGCCTATTATTTCCCCATAATCCAAATAGTTTTCCTCCGACTTATAAAATAATAGTGAGGTTTTTACTATCTTACTTCCCGTTAGGTTTGGTTAGGTTATGTTAAGTTACGTTAGGTCAGGTTAGGTTAGGTTACGTTACGTTAGGTCAGGTTAGGTTAGGTTAGGTTTACATCGGTATAGCCTCATGGAAAACGAAAACGAAAAGATTATGATTGGTCAAACACCCAACCAATCAGCTCTCGGCAGACACTCTACCTCCAGCCCCTGCATTTGGCACTTCAATAATTACGCTATCGGCCTTTGCGTATAATTCTCGATTAAAAAAAATATTTTACGCTGGTCTTATGGATTCCAGACGAGGGAAATAATTTAGAGAGAGAGGGAGAGAGAGAGAGAGAGAGAGAGAGAGAGAGAGAGAGAGAGAGAGAGAAAGTAAGAAGGATTACATTTCTACACACACACACACACACACACACACACACCCTACAGGCGAGAGACACAAACACCAGCAAACTTGACTCAAACGTTCCAGGCTTTTGGTCAGACAGAGACAGACACAGACACAGACACAGACACACACGAAAATAAACAGAGTCTTTGTGGGGGTTTTAGTCTGCGGTCGTGGCTGTTGACATTACCTTAATTGGGTTCCAGGTATTCGTAAGGTAACAGGTGATGTTATTGTCATCCTGGAAAGACTGGACCCTTGTAGATATTCGTTCTGGAACCACTGGACCATTGTAGAGTTCTGGAATCCTGGAAATATTTTGGAGCATTGTAGAATTCTGGGAAATATTGGACCATTGTAGAATCCTGGAATCCTGGAAATATTAGAGCATTGTAGAATTCTGGAAGCACTGGACCACTGTAGAATATATATTGTAGAAATAACAGGAGAATGAGGAGGAGGAAGATGGATAAAACTGGGAAGATGAGACAGTGTTGGAAGATAAATAAGAGATGAGAAAGAAGATGAAGAGGAACAGGAAGAGACATGGTAATAAGATAGGAAGGAGGAGGAAAAAATAAGAAGAAATTAAAAGGAATAGCAAGAGGCAGGATAGGAATATATGAGAAAGGAAAAAGGATAAAAACAAGAAGCAGAAGATGAAAAAAGAAGGAATTGGAAGAAGGATAAAATATGAAGGAACTTAAGAAAAAACAGAGGGAGAAGGAAGATATGAAGGAGAATTATTCTACATCTCCCTCACCCCTCCATCTATCCCACTCTCCACCCCTTCCTTCCATTTTCTCCACCCCTCCTTCCATTTCTCCTCACCCCTGTTTTACCTCCTCCTCCCATTTCTTTCTCCATCTCTCCTCATCTCATCTCCACCCCTTCTTCACCTCCCACCTCCTCCCCACCTCCCCCAGCCTACCCACTTCTTCCTCCTTCACCTCCTCCCCCACCCCATTCTCCTTTCTTCCCTTCTCACCCCACCTCCCCCTCTCTCCTCCTCTTTACCCTTCCTTCCTCCTTCACCTCCTCCCCCACCTCACCCCCCTTCATTCACCTCCCTCCTCTCCCCCTACGTTTTATTAAAGGTGTTATTTAAAGCCATTTAGCCATTAGTAATTAAACTGATACAAAAAAAATTAAGCCACAATAATCACGTGGATATATTTTTTTCTTCTCAATTTCAGGAGGGAATTGGGGTGGGATCCGAACCCTTGTAGAAGATAGATACCCGAACCCGTTGATTCAGTGGTCTTCGAACCCAAGGTCTTGATAGATCATACGTACGGTAATAACAAGAACGCCTCTCTTTAATCGGGGACGGAGAGAGAGAGAGAGAGAGAGGAAACGGCTAAGAAAGAAAGAAAGAGGGAAGGAGGGAGGGAGGAAAAGGCTGAGACAGACTGAACACAGACAGAAAAAGGGGAGAAGGAAAAGATAAGAAATAAAGAGAGGGAGAGAGAGAAAGACTTAGAAAGACTTAAAGAGACAGACAGACAGACAGACAGACAAAGAGAAAGTCTAACAGAGAGAGAGAGAGAAAAAGAAAGGAGAAGGGGGAGGAGGGGGGGATCGAACGAGTGTGTGTTAAGTGGTGGTTCCGTACGTAAGGCTCCCACTTGTAACTGGTCCGGGTTTAATACTAGCAAGCAGTGAGTCACGGGATTGTAACCTGGAGCTAGATGGAGTGTGAGTTATGTACGGATTATCAGGGAGAGATATACTGTAGTTTGTGTGTTTGAACTGTGTCGGTTTGTGTGTTTGTAGTTTGTGTGTTTGTGTTTTTGTTTGAGGTGTGTGTGTGTGTTTGTGTGGATATTGTTTGTGTGGATGTGTTTGTGTGTTTGAAGTGTGTATGTTTGTGTGTTGTGGGCGTCTAAAGTCCATGCAGTGTGTGTGTGTGTGTGTGTGTGTGTGTGTGTGTGTGCTAGTGAGGTATACAGGAGCGAAGTGAGAGAGGAGGGAGGGAGGGAGAGGAAGGAGAGGAGGGGAGGGAGAGGGGCAGGGGAGGTAGGAAGGGGAGACAAGTTATAGTTACAGGGAGGACAGGAGGGTGGAAGGGGAGAGGGGGGCAGGAGAGGGAGGAAGGAGGCGAAAGCAGGTCAGTGTTGCAGGGAGGGGCGGTATTGGAGGGGGGGGAGAAGGGAAGTGGGATGGAGGCAGGGAGATAGAAAGGGAGGGAGAGAGAGGAGGGAAAGAGTGAGAAAGGGAGGGAGAGCTGGCAGGGGGAGAGGCTAGAGAGTGTGGGGGAAGGGGAGGGAGGGGGGAAGGTGAAGCGAGGTGGAGGAGGAATCAAGGGGAGGAGGAGGAGAGCGTGTGGGGGGAGGAGGAGGAGGGCAGAAGAGGGGGGATGGGGGAAGCATGGGGGGGGGAGGAGGGGAAACAATAACATCCAGACAATCAATGTTTACCTAATAACGCGGGCGTAATTACAGTGCATAACGGGGCGTATTCATCCACTGGCTCCGGAGATATTACGCAATTACGAACACAAGGCAATTTAAATATTTGTTATGCATTACGATACAGAAAGTGGAGAAAAATACTTGTGTTTTAATTACACTTATTTTTTTTTTTTTTCAAGAGTCGTATAAAAATAATAACTGGTAGAGTGTTTGAAGTGTTCAAGCGTTCATTTGTCTACACTAAGCCGGGCATCGAACCTGGGAACACTTGCTTGCGAGGCGAATAACCTACCATATAATTTCTTCAGTGATAAGATTATTCATTTACATCAGAAAAAAATAGTTGTTGTTTTTTTTAATTATAGTTAATGTTATGTAATTATTATTGACTGTGGGTGTTAGATAATGAGTTTTGGTCAAATATTACATTCACCTCAACTGTAAATTAAATAGTAATTAATAGTAATTAAAATAGCCTCGAGCGAGTAACACACATTATCAAGAAACACATTTTTCTCTCAATTAAATTAAACTCATTGGATATAAATTTTCTCAATGTTATTCTTATGAGTTTAATTTAATTTTTATCTCTTTGCATTTAATTCGTGTAATGGAATAGAC
>NW_024752137.1:602500-612911 GCF_018991925.1 Homarus americanus
CCGTTAGTGAGGCATTTCAGTGTATACCCTTACGTAGATAAAAAAAAATCCCCTCATACAGTAGAAATACCATCAGTTAAGTCAGTAAAAGAACTGTAATTGTATTGAGTCTAAAATATATAGCTAAGAATCATATTTACTGGGAATTAAAAGTTAGTTGTTTAATATGATTTATTTTATATGAGAGAAGATATAGGAGGAAATTAAAGCTACTGAAGTTACTATATAAATTCACGTAATTTTTATATCAGGAGAAAGGAATTTATATATCAAGTGATGAAGAGATATATATGTGTATTTTTTATTTATTTTTTGCTATACTCTACGTACTTGCTATGCATACGAAAACCCCCTTGCTATACTCTCTCTATATATACACAAAATCACCCTATATGCTACACACATTCTTGCTATATAAACAAAAACGCACCTTCCTTATAGACGTATTTTCATTGCATACAACAATACTTCCTCTACACTACTTTACATTAATATGGAACAATTTACTAAAATATTTCTCCATGCTATATCAATACAAGAACAACTTTAAAAAAAAACATTAATATTTACTAGCTGTTGTTGTTGTTGTTGCTGTTGTTGTTGTTGTTGTTGTTGTTGTTGTTGTTGTTGTTGTTGTTGTTGTCAAGTGCGTCATCCCCCCCACCACCACCACCACAAGCTGTGTCAGTACAATTAATGCTTTACACATTTTCACATCTGTCAACTTTTTGCCTGAATCAACTTTCAATTTCAACTTAGTATATTTTCAACCACGGGTCAATTTTTTTCGACAACTCTCTCTATTGGTGGTAAGTTGTAGTTGTTTGTTGTTAGTTGTATTTGTTTGTGGTTAGTTGTATTTGTTTGTAGTTAGTTGTAGTTGTTTGTCGTATACAAGGTGATTGGAGCCCTTCGATAACCTCTGTTTTTATTTTGTGAACATCATCGTAACAGCTGACAAGGGATTTTGTGTATAAAATCCCCATGGAGGTATAAAAAATCTCCCGTAGCCATGAAGTAATCCTATTATGAATGTTGTATTTAACAGACCAACCATTTAGGTGTGTGTGTGTGTTTTTTTTATACACACACACACACACACACACACACACACACACACACAGAAAACTAAGCAGTAGAATCTATTATACATTTCACTTCTAACTTATAAGTCAATGAATATTAAAAACCTGACTACATGTACTCGTGGTGACGGGCCTCAGAACCCGGGTATAATGGCCCTTAGTACAGATGAGCACTAAAGCGAGAATTGCCTGGAGGAGACGTGAGGGAGGTGAAGTTAAGTAGTGATGCGATATTGGACTTAACCACACTTGTAAATTAGTATTAAAATCCTTCACGTCTACAGGTGTTATAGTCCCCGAAGGATGAATTGATCTGTTATATTGGATCCTATTACACAAGCTACTAAGGACGACTATTGCGTATCACTAACATGACAATAGCACGAGTCACACTGTGTTATTGTGGTCGTATATTTTTTTAAAGCAACTCTGTTATGAATTTACAGTATGGAGGAAAAATAGTCTTCTTTAAACATGTATATAATAGCGGCTAGTTTATATTTCACCCTATTAACCATCTTCTTAGATGTTAATAGGAGTTTACTTATAATTAATGTTCCTATTTATTCAATGTCATTTATGTTGTGTTGAAAAATTGCAACATTGTGAAAGTTTGATGTTGCAGATGTCGTCTACCATGTGCTCAAAATAATGCATGATTTGAGAGGTTTGCAACATTGGAAACCTTCACTGTTGCAAGATAACGCGGGAAAGGTTTATTGTGTTGTACGTTTGCAATATTGAAAGGTTTTATTGGTTTTAAAGGTCACAGCAATAGAATATTTTGTTGTGTCGTGAGAACAGACTACTAAAGGAATGGGTGTGTCGTGAGCTTACAACACTAGTAGGGTTTGTCTTGTCGTATGCTTAAAACACGAAAATAGATAAGAAGATGGCAAGATGGCAGTGAGAGAGAGAGAGAGAGAGAGAGAGAGAGTTTGATCCATTTTGTCATAATTATTATTGAAAATTCTATATACCTAGATAACAACGAGATATCCACACACACACACACACACACACACACACACACACACACACACACACACACACACCTTTATACCAATAATAATCAGTTATTCCATTTCATGATATTGTACAAACAGGTTAAGCCGGAGATTAAATATTACGTGAGAGTAAATGATTTTATACCACTTGTAGTTGTAGTTAATAAAAATAATAATAATAATAATAATAATAATAATAATAATAATAATAATAATACCAAAAACAACAACAACAACAATAATAAGTTAATCAGTGACGTCATACATCGCCTCGGCGTATCATTGCCACTGAAACGGGACCTCCCCCCCCCCCACCAATCATGACCTCACTTAACACTATTTTCTCACGGGTCTATTTCATGAACTGATGGCAACTCAACACAGAAGCTCTACAACAATTTCAAATAGATTCTACCCATTAGTTTGTGGTTTAGGATGATTTAAAGAACTACTACCTTAACGTGTCACTAAATCAATGTTCCTACCTGGTATCTCTAAGGGTTATAGGTTACTCAGGTAATTTCTAAAGTAGATTTGATAATGTGATACAAGTAAGCCTATTTATTCAACGGCTGTGGTGGTCTTTGTCGGAAATTCAGTCATCCTTGGGAAATGTGACGTCAGAAAAAACTTGACCTTTGACCTTGACCCTGACCTTAAACCATAACCTTAACTTTAGACCTTTGACCTTGACCTTAGACTTTGACCTATCCAAAAAAGTACTTAACCCCATTGCCTGACCCCATTACGAAAGGTTAGAGGTATCAGTTATCAATTTAGTAAAAAATAAAATACATTGAAAAAAATAAGCGACTATTATAACGTTTTAAATAAAGAGACTGACATACACTCATGAAATACATCAATGAACTTCTAAAATAATTAATAGACTCAGAAAAAAAAAAACCTTCAAATAATATAATAATGTTTACAATAGAATTTGAAATACATAAGATTTATTAATTTAGAAAAAAAGATTATGATTATTTTAATTTTCTGCATAAAATAAACAGACTTTCAATTTGGACTTAAAATATTAAGTTAATTTGCTAATGAGTGATAAAATATTTAAATGGTTACTTGGCTGAGTTTGGTTAGCCTGTTCTCACCTGACAGATGGAAATATTTAGATAGATAGATAGATAGATAGATAGATATGTAGGTAGATAGATAGATAGATAGATAGATAGATAGATATGGGAGCAGTAGACCTGACACGTCCCTTCATCCCCTCTGTTTACTTTCCAGACAAACTGTGTTGAACGCTTACAGGACTGTCAATAGATGGTACTAGAGAGAGGGACCATATAGTAGTAGTAGTAGTAGTAGTAGTAGTGGCTATTGGGGGAGGTTGGAGGTCACGTAAAAAAAAATACTAGTAGTGGTAGTAGTGGTAGTAATAGTAGTAATAGTACACTGAATAATTCTATCGGAAAATACATTACCCCTATGAACACTACTCCTTAATATTAATGAATCCTCCTCTTGTTGAGCCGAGTGACTGATGGCTGAGTGGCAGCACAATAGCGAGCCTTCAAACTTTGCAACATTCATCAACTGATCAATGTAACGCTTCACCTTCTGGGAGTGTTATTGTGGATAATATATTTGGGTAGTTTCAATCTCATTTACAATTATAATGGAGATTGTTTCCTTCAGGGGACGATCGTGTGTGTGTATGTGTGTGTGTGTGTATGTGTGTGTGTGTGTGTGTGTGTGTGCATATCTGAATGAATGTGTAAGTACTTGTGTACATCTACATCCCAACCCCCTCCAACTCCAACACACACACACACACACCCAGCCCCAAACACACCCAGCCCCACACACCCAGCCCCACACACACACAGCCCCACACCCCACACAGCCCCACACACACCCAGCCCCACACCCCACCACACAGCCCCACACACAGCCCCACACACACAGCCCCCAAACACACCCAGCCCCCACACACACTCACCCCCCACACACTCACCCCACACACACCAGCCCCACACATACCCAGCACCCCCACACAGCCCCACACACACCCAGCACACCCCCACAGCCCACACACCCAGCCCCACACACCAGCCCCCCACACAGCCCCTCCATTCATCACCTGTAAACACTAATATTAACTCCCTTCCTGTTGACCCCAGTAGAGGAGTATAACCGACCTTATTATTAGCGTTTCTTCTCTTGATATAAACAACACTTGTTCTCCCATCACCTACCGACCAATCACGGCTCAGTCCACTAATTACTATCCTATTGAGGGTGGTTCAGCTCTGACCTCAAACCACCCTCCCTGGCTTGTAATCTTCTCAGACACTCTCTCGTCTTGCTGCCTCCATTAGCGAAGACTTAACGACACTGAATTTTTTTTTTCAGGAACAAACTTTAAATGGCGACATTGGATCACCTGAAGATTAACCCCCCATAGATTATTTCACCTGAAGATTAACCACCCTATAGTTACCTTGTGGATTAGGTTAGGTTAGGTTAAGTAATGTGAGGTTAGATTAGTTAAAGTTAGGTTAGGATAAGTTGGGTTAGTTGAGGGTAATGGTTAGATGGGGTTAGTCTAGGTTAGGTTAGGTTAGGTTAAGTAATGTGAGGTTAGATTAGTTAAATTTAGGTTAGGATAAGTTGGGTTAGTTGAGGGTAATGGTTAGATGGGGTTAGGTTAGGTTAGGTTAGGTTAAGTAATGTGAGGTTAGATTAGTTAAAGTTAGGTTAGGATAAGTTGGGTTAGTTGAGGGTAATGGTTAGATGGGGTTAGGTTAGGTTAGGTTAGGTTAGGTTAAGTAATGTGAGGTTAGATTAGTTAAAGTTAGGTTAGGATAAGTTGGGTTAGTTGAGGGTAATGGTTAGATGGGGTTAGTCTAGGTTAGGTTAGGTTAGGTTAAGTAATGTGAGGTTAGATTAGTTAAATTTAGGTTAGGATAAGTTGGGTTAGTTGAGGGTAATGGTTAGATGGGGTTAGGTTAGGTTAGGTTAAAATATGAAAAATGAAGCGTAAAAATTGTACAGATTAGAAACACGCGAAACATCACCAAATATCGATGGCTATTACTGAACAAAGTTTAATTTAATATTTGATAATGTAAAGGGGGACATATAGCCATTAATGCAACAGTAAACACAAATATTAATGGAACGAGGTAAATCAGTCCGCTGGATTACTTGTGTGGGATGGTTGCTGGTGAAGAATCTTGAACTCTCACACTTTGACAGATTGGCAGAGTGCTGGTTAAGGACCCATAACACGAGAACCAACTACCGTTTGTCTCTGTTCCTTTTATCTCTTTATTGACACGCCACACCAGCTCTCAATATTCCTCCTACACTTACGTTAATATCTAGACATTACTGGCTGAATATTTCTCTCTGACGAACTCACTATTTACGAGTATTAATTAGCACAACATACACGAGAGGAGAATAGGCTTGGTAACTGGTAAGACGTTGTAAACACGGTGGCAGAGACTCACACTAAACGCTCATTGGTTGGCGGCATCTCGAGGGTACGTTGGTTGGCCGGCCGCTGGTGTGAGGGACACTCGCCACTGTTATACACTGACCGCCAAGAAATCAACCGAAGCGAGAATCAAGCCCAGTTTTTGGCAGATATTTTCCCTCTGGACAACAATAGACCTTCAGGAGGATAATGACGAACAGTGGGATTCTCAGCCACGCCATTATCTAGCCCAGTACAAGGCCAGGAGAGTGTAGGACCATAGAAAACGGGTCTTCTCAACCATCGTACGGGTTCTTTACTCTGAGCGCCAAGCTTCTAAATTACTCATAATGCAGGTAATTATATACAAATATTTCTTTTGTTTATCCTTCGAGAAAACTAATCTAGATCATTAATAAGTTACAGGAATTTGTTACATAATTCAGGTACTGTACTGTATGATTCTTATTTATTTACGGTGTGTGTGTGTGTGTGTGTGTGTGTGTGTGTGTGAGTGATGAACTGTAAAGTGACTAGGGACTTAAGTTACAGTGACTGGGTCTTAAAGTCTCTTGAAGTTAACGTAACACACTGTAATGCTGTAACCCCATAGTGCTGTAATACCGTAAATAATGCAATGCTGTGACGCTTTAATACCACAGTGCTGTAATGCTGTGTTAATTGAGTGTTGTATAAACAAACCTGTGATATAATTATACACATCCGGTCGTCCGCTCCCGTGGACAGCGATCTACGTACATGTTCATATACATATACAGGTGTGTACACGCTTGCTCAGGTGTGTACAGGTGTGTGTGTGTGTGTGTGTGTGTGTGTGTGTATTCATAGTTACAGGAATAATAGGAAGCAACTCGCTGTATTGTATAAAGGTGAAGAGCAGAGGACAGACAGACAGACAGACAGACAGACAGATAGATAGATAGATAGATAGATGCATCGTCCTCCGAGTTATACATTACGTTGTTTGAGTCATATGTCTTGAGGTAATGGAAAGACTATTACTAAGAATATATTATGATGAGGAGTCTCCTTATGTCAGTGAGTGGGTGAGTCACTTTTAGTCAGTCGGCCATTTAGTCGGTGAATGAGTCAGTCAGTCAGTCAGTCATTCTATTACTTAATCGCTCAATCAATCAGTCAATCAGTCTCACTGTAAATCGGCCAGTCAATCAGTCAGTCAGTCAGTATGTAAGTCGTTCGTTCGTTCGTTCGTTCAGTTGGTTAGTTACTCAGTCAGTTGGCTGGCCAGTCAGTCATTCGTTCATTTAATCGTTCAGTCATTTAGTCAATCAATCTATCAGTAAATTAGACAGTCAGCCAATAAACCAGCCACTTACTTAATCAGTCAGTCAGTCAGTAAGCCAGTCAGTCAATTATGATACCAGCCGAACACTTCGACCAATCAATAACCCAGTCAGCAAGCCAGTGAGTGAGTCAGTGAATGAGTGAGTCAGTCAGTCGTTCAGTCCTTAAACCAGCCAGACACTTAATCAGTCAGTCAGTCACATTCAGTCAGTCAGTTACAGTAAGTTACAAACCATCCGAGGCAGTTAACCCTCTCATGTTGACCCGGGTTTATATACATCATTACGCATTATACATCTGACCATAAATATTGACAACATTAAGATAAATTACCAAGAGTATATATATACATAATTCACCGGGGGTCATTAGTGCTCTATAATCATTCATAATTGTTAATAAAATAATTGATGGTGATTTTCCCTTTAGGGGGGGGGGACAGGGGGGAGGCGGAGGGGGGGAAGGTGGGGGGGGACACGTTTAGTCAGTTCATTATTTTAGTTTTGCCATTACTGATCTGACTGGTGGATGTTGTGTTTGTTTGTTGAAGCGAGGGATGATTTTTGTGAGCCTACAACCACCGTCCCTCAAACACGCAAAACAAATCAGTTAGGTCACGTATATAAACATCCTTCCTGACCCACTAGTATATATAGATGAAGTGGTGAGAGGCGCCCCTTCAGTGAACAACCACGGCCATCTTAGTCACTTGCTCCCTCCATTGTGGCTAATTTGTGCCGTGGGTGATGGGTGGGTGACGTATGGGTGAGGGGGAGAAGGGGGTTGAGGAGGGGGGAAGGAAAGGTTTGAGGGGGGTTGGTAAAGTAAATGTGTATTTCCCGATTGATTCTTATGTGATGTTGTGAAGTGTTAGTTGGTGGTGGGCTTCTTCTTCTTCTTCTTCTTCTTCTTCTTCTTCCATTAAGAGTGTAAGGTGTGACCCCCCCCCTGATCACTGAGTAAGGAATGTTGATTACAATGTGGAGAAACTCGAGTCAAATATCAATAACTGCTGCCCCTCCTTCCTTTCTCCTCCTCCTACCCCTACCTCCTTATCTTCTTCCTCTCTTCATTCTCCTCTTCATTCTCCTCCTCTTCCTCATCCTCCTCTTTCTTCCTCCTACTCCCCTTTCTTCTTCTTCCTCCTCCTCTGTTCCTCCTTCTCATTCCTACCTCCTACTCCCCTTCTTCCTCCTCTTCCTCCTCCTCCCCGTCTTCCTCCTTCCCCTGTTCCTCCACCCTACCTCCCCCTCCTCCTCCTCCTCCTCCTCCTCTTCCTCCCTTCAGGTGCGAAAAATTACATATATACCTGCGTAGATTAATGCGTTACCTGCGTAGATTAATGTGTTACCTGCGTAGATTAATGCGTTACCTGCTCTGGTTGTCTTGGCATATAGTAAATCACTTAATTACAGTAATTCAAGCGAGGAAGATCAATAGGAGTGTATTGATCGTGAGCACGTACGAGTCAGTTGGGTTTGGTGGTAATAAACGATAATTGGTGTTGGTCTACCTGTGACGTGTTCAGTTTGTTTACACTTTACTAGCTAGTGTTTGGTAGTGACTGGTTGTAGTACGGGTGTATTTATTTTTTACTTAACACTGTTGATTTGTTTTGACTGGATAGAATAGTAGTGATGGTTTAGATTCATCTTTGTTAATACTGTAATGTGTCGTAAGTAAATAAACCAAAAAAAAAAAACACAGGGATAAGTTACGAATAGGCTGTAGTAGTTATTTTGTATGGCTGTGTTTTGTCTGAATTAAATGACAGAAAGTTCCACCACCAGCACCACCACCACCACCACCACCACCACCACCACCACCACCACCAGCCAATTAATGTCACGCGGTCATTAGCTGCCTTGAGTGTTGGTAATGAACCGAGTAACAACAACAGTCCTTGATTATCAACCCAAAGAAATACAATAATTACTGACTTTACCGACAGCGATACAACAAAAGATGTATTATAAACCACAAAAATTGTATTATGTAGTGAAGTTTTAGTTGTGACCTAATGGGTAATCATGGATATGGGATCTATTTTAACGTCCTCTCATTGGTCAAGATAATTGAAGAGCCTCTCCTATTGGTCAATGGAACAGGTCAGAGTTTATTGTGGTTATCCTTGCCAATGAGATATGTTTCAGTGTATGCTCAGGTCAACATATGATTAAGGGGATATATTATCAGTCAAGACAGCAAACAGTATTGATCTCTAGTTGCCACACACACACACACACACACACACACAGTCACCCTTCCTCCTCCGCCAGTCCTTAACTTTCTCACAGTATCCTTTTGATAATCCTGCCAACCTACTCCTTCCTATCCCCTCTCCACCCTTCCTCTCCTCTTCTCGCTTCTTCTCCCTCCCTCTCCACTCCTCCTTTCCTCTCTCCATCCCTCCTCTCTTCTCCCCACTCCTTCTCTCCCTACCCTTATCCACCCTCCCTCCAAACCGTCCCTCTCCTCTTCCCAATCCTTATCATTTCCCTTTCCCTACTCGTTCTCTCCTCTTTCTACCCTTCCTCTCCCCTCTCTACCCTTCCTCTCCCCTCTCTACCCCCTTTACACCCCCCTCCCCGCCCCTTGTCCCTTGTGTTACCTGCGGGTCGACCATTAGGAACGACAGCAACTCTCAGTGTGTGTGTCACGGCGCTGTCAGTTCACCTGTATGACGCTCACTAACGAGGACTCACCTGCCTGTAAGAGTCTCTCCTCCTGTGTTCTCAAATATCTCACATTTTTAGTCTTTTTTGGGACGCAACTGAGTGATATGAGACTACACGATATTCTGGGATGGATTTTCAAAGATTCGTAAGAATTTTTTTTTTTATTAATTCACGTAGTTGAATGGTTAGAAATTGAATGATATTTTTTGGATAGTTTCTCAATGAATCGTAACCGAATGATAAAACAACATTTTTTTTTTCAATGAATCGTAAGAATAAGAGAGAATCGGATCAAATTACGAGGTTTTTATAAGTGTGTGTGTTTTTTCCGGCTATTCTCGTTTGTTTCATGCCTTAGGTGTGTTAGTTACCTGGTTGGAGAGGAGGAGGGATGGGGGGTGGGGAGGGGAGAGATGATGGGACAGGCGTGAGAGAGGGAAAGGGGAGGTGAAAGGGTGGAGGTAGGAGGGGAAAATGGGAACGGGGGTAAAAGAATGGAAGAAGAGTAGGGGTGGAAGGAGGAGGGAGGGAGGGAGAATGAAGGAAAGAGGTAGGGAGGGAGAGAGGGTGAAGGAAGGAGGGAGGTAGGGAGGGAGAATGATTTAGTCTGCTGGATGATAAGAATGAAACACAAGATGACTCTTCTAAGTGACACCAAACATAAAATGATAAAATTGTTGACGATAATGAGATACTTTTACGAAACTTGATATCACAGGAAGATTGGTTAGGTTAGGTTAGGTTAGGTTAAGGTTAGGTTAAGGTTAGATTAACGTTAGAGTGGTTAGTCTAAAGGTAAAATAAACGGGGGATAATCCTCAGCTAACCCAAATACTTTAACAATCATACTATTTCTTTAACCTAACCTAA